>NC_134875.1:118626231-118929356 GCF_049852395.1 Peromyscus maniculatus bairdii
TTAAATAAAATGTATTACTAAAATTATGAAATTCTAGAGGCAGGGTAGATGGCTCAGTGGGTAAGAATGATTCCTGTGAGAGCATGAGGAACTGAGTTTGAATCACCATCACACATGTAAAAAGCTTGGCATGGCTGTATTAAGTGTTGTAGACAGGTGGATTCTGGGAGCTCAACTGGTCAATCAACCTAGACAAAATGGTGAGCATCCAATTTAGTAAGATACCCTGTGCCTTAGGTGGGGTTACTATTATTGTGATGAAGCATCATAACCAAAGAAACTTGGGAAGGAAAGGGTTTATTTATTTGACTTACACTTTCATATCACTGTTCATCATCGAAGAAAGTCAGGACAGGAACTCAAACAGGGAGGAGGAGGCAGGAGCTGATGCAGAGGCCATGGAGGGATGCTGCTTACTGGCTTGCTCTCTATGGCTAGCTCAGCCTGCTTTCTTATAGAAGTCAGAGCCACCAGCTAAAGGGTGGTCTGACCCACAATAGGCTGAGTCTTCCCACGTCAATCACTAATAAGAAAATCCCCTGCAATCTGATCTTATGGAGGCATTTTTTTCAATTGAGATTCTTTCCTCTCGAATGACTCTAGCTTATTCAAGTTGACATAAAGCTAGCCAGCACACCCTGCTTCTGTCTGAGTGCACATAGGCACACACACACACACACACACACACACACACACACACCCCACATATTATAGAATCTCACCTCTTTTATTTTGCTTTTTAAATTGATCTACAAGAACTCTTAAAATAGAGCTTGTTTGGATTTTCATGCTGGGCTCTGTGCTTCTCTTTCTCCTACACATAGGTATCCACATTCAGAAATAGGAACCTGTTTCTGAACGAAGACTTGGCCCTCCCTCTAGCAAGTCAAGCTAATACAGGTCATGCTTTAGAGAAGATGGACTGATGGGTGGTGAAACTTGAATCTGCAAATATGAAATTCATTGTGATGTCTCTGAAGCTTGTTTCACTTGCTTGAAACATCTAACCACACATTTGTCCATGCCACATGGATAAACTTATTGTCAACAATATTTTGTGCATTAACAACTGTATTCATCACTTTCCTTGTTGCTCAACCAAAGCAACTTAAGGAAGGAAGAGTTTATTGTGGCGCAGGTTTAAGGGTACAATCACATCAGGGAAGGCATGGTGGCAGGAGTATGAAGCAATTGATCACATTGTGTCTATAGTCAGGAAGTAGAGAGAGTCGAATGCCAGGGCTCAGTTTGCTTTCTCCTTTTTATTCCACCTGGGACCCTGGCCCACTAATGCTGCTGCTCATATTCAAGGTGGGTATTCTTGTCCTGGTTATACTTCTCTGGAAAAGGCCCCCGGAAACATTCTCAGAGGTATGTTTTCAAATCCTATGGAGTTGATAAGTAAGATTAACCAATATAGTAACTTAAAGAATCCTACCTAAATATTTTTGCTAAAATTGAATATTAAGAAATATGGATAGACCTTTACCTACTTTGTATTAGGTCTATCTTATGCTTCTTCCTATGTATTAAAAACAAAACAAGCATTTTTGAGGAGGAGTGGCGTTGTTATTTGGTAAGTATTTGTAGTGAGTACAGTTCTGGGCATTGAGGATGTAGCAGTGCATAAAATGGCTCCAAATTCCAACCCTCATAGAACTTTCATTTGTGTGGGGTAGACAAAGAGTAAGCCAATACACGATAAACAGAATGTTTGGTGTGGATAATAAATGCTTCGAAGAAAATCCTTTCAGAGAAAGGCACACAGGCTGTGTTGTGGCAGTGGAGAGTGGTTGCTTGGGAAAGGTGGCTGATCGAGGCCTCTTGGATGAATGAGTGAAGCTTGGCTCTCTAGAGAAGGAGGCTTTCCAGGCGAGAATGGCCAGTGCAAAGGCCCTGAGGGTTGAGTGGCAAAGACGGGGTATTGGCTGTGGGTGAAATGGGGAGCCACTGGAGGCTTTTGAGCAGAGATGTGAGATGGTCTTTCTTCCTTCTGAAGAGAATCACTCTGCTGCATACAGAAGACATGGAGGAGGAGCAGACCAGAAGCAGGAGGCTGATCGGAAGACTACTGATGTAATGGAACTGGAATGGAACTGGAGAGCACTGGCTGGGACCAGGGTGACCCAGAGAGAATGATGTGTGATTGGTAGTTTTGTTTTGTTTTTCTCAGGTAGCCCTGGGTGGTCTAGGATTCTCTTTATGACCTTGGGCTCCTAATCTTCCTGTTTCCTCCTCCTGTGGACTACGAATGTGAGTTACTCTGTCCTGTTTCTCTAGTGCTAAAGATAAAGCCCAGGGCTTTGGGCATGCCAGGCAAGTGGTCTACCATCTGAGCCACACACACCCTCCCACAACCCAGTTGAGTTTTAGATGCATTTGGTTTGCCTTGGATTTCCTTACATGCTGAGTAGAGAAAGCAAAGAGCTGGGAGTAAGGTGTCATGAAGGATATTTTCTTGGGGTGAAGTTTGGATGTCTTTGTCCTGAGAAAAAGCATCCTTGTCATATGTAGTTCAAGGTGGTGAGGTTTGGATAAGCTTGTTTACCTTCCTCATAGCTCAGAATTTTGTCTCTTCTACCACATGCCTGCTTTCAATGATGAAGACAATTTAAAACCAGGGCAAAGAATATTGAGATTTCATGAGGAGTGACAAATCATGGCATTTGAAAAAGGTCACAGAAACAATTTTCATTTCATATTTACTTGCTTGGCATAAATATGCATGACGTGTTCTCAAATGCTAGGCTTCCATTAAGTTCCTAATAAATATCAACTGGCAACAAAATGCTAATTGATGATCTAATATATTTTGAAACAGAAGCACACAAGTTATCTATATAATGAGAATTTTACAACACCCACACATTGCCTGTACCTTCTCTTCTTGCTCCCATAGTTTTGACAATATTCTCCACAATAACAAGAAAATAGTGCGTAGGAGACATTTCTTAATTTTGCCTTTCTGTACTTTTCTACAGTAGTTTTCTAAGAAGGTTGAAGTTTTCTAAGTTTGTCTGAGAGAGGGAGAGGTAGAGCAAGTACAAAACAGCAACAACAATAACAACAATGTAAACAAACAAAACCCCAACCACATTCATGTAATCTTCCTATAAATTGCTTAGGTGCTGCTGTAATTTTTGTTCATATGTTTATTTCTTCTCTTGGGACAGGGTCTCACACTGTAGTTCAAGCTGACTAGGAACTCATGTTACCATGCTGTCCTTGAACTGGTGGCAATCCTCCCACCTCAGTGTCCCAACATCTGGAAGTATAGGCTTGAGCATGTCCAACATTTGTGCAATTCTTTTTTTTTTTTTTTTTTTTTTTTTGGTTTTTCGAGACAGGGTTTCTCTGTGTAGCCTTGCGCCTTTCCTGGAACTCGCTTTGGAGACCAGGCTGGCCTCGAACTCACAGAGATCCGCCTGCCTCTGCCTCCCAAGTGCTGGGATTAAAGGCGTGCGCCACCACCGCCCGGCATTTGTGCAATTCTTTGCAGTTGAGTATCTCATATGAAACTCTAACAGCTATGTTATGAAAACTCCTAGAGCAGAACATTCTATTTTACCACCAGCTGGATCTCTAATTCTTTCCCTTGGAATGAGATCTGCCTACCCAGATCACCTACTTTTACTGATTACAGTGGATCCTATGCAGCTGGTGATCCAGCACATATTTGCAGGTATTTTAGGATGACTTTTTCCTTTGGACATGATAGGAACCTCCTGTCACAGTCTAGGAGAAGAGATAACCTTGGTCAGTATCCATGGAAACTGAGTAGAGCAATACAGTTAAAGCTAAAGCTACATGATGGCAATGGACTATAAAGACTCTCTAGTAGAAGGTGGGAAAAGAGTCACAGGATTCCATCTGGGACTGTATCAGTTTTTCCTGCCCTCCCAGTTGTAAGTAATCTTGGAAGATGCTAGAGTATATAGGACGTGGAAGGGTAACTGAAAATGGGACTCCATGATGCAGTTTCCATGAGGCCAACATCCACGGTGGGATGGGGCTTTGCAGTGATGCAGGTGTTTTGGAGACTCCAACCTTTCTACTAGTAGACCCTTGCCTATTGTGGTAGTTTGAATGTAATTGCCCCCATAATCTCATAAGGAGTGGTACTATTAGGAGGCGTGGTTTTGTTGCAATAGGTATAGCTTTCTTGGAGGAAGTATGCCACTGTGGAGGTGAGCTTTGAGGCCTCATATATGCTCAAGCTGTACCCAGCGTCCCAGTTCACTTCCTGTTGCCTGTGGATGTAGAACGCTCAGCTCCTTCTCCATGATAATAATGGACTAAACATCTGAAAGTGTAAGCCAACCAATTAAATGTTTACCTTTATAAGAGTTGCTATGGTCATGGTGTCTTTCCACAGTGCTAGAAACCTTAACTAAGACACCTACTTTCCTATAAGTAAGTCCAAAAGACATCAGGTTCATCATATGCACTTGGGTGGAATCCTTGCTTTGGTCTGTATTAGGTGCCCATGTGGGGTGAAAAGATATTTGCTTATGTCTCCCCAACAAGGTTAACACAACAGCAGGATTATTTTTGGAATAGTGTTAGTGTTTTCCTTATGGAGTCACTCACTAAGTAAGAAGGTACTTACTTAGACCTCAGGGGTCCTGTGACACAAACTGTATAATATTAAAGCTCCCAAGAGTGGTTCTTGTCAAATCTTCCATTTCTTAGTGATATCTGTGTTGGGGACAGATTTGCCTGTCTGTCAGCAGTTATACTGCTTACACCAGCAGAGTGAACCCTGTTTCTATTCATGAACAAGAGATGAAACATCTTTTCTTGTAGGACAGGACTGGGGTTAGAGTTTCTGCAGTAGGTTACGCTTCTGAGCATCTACTCTTTGAAGTGACCTAAGAAGTAAAGCTTTTAGATTCAGCTTTCTTCAGGCTTCTTTTCCCTATGTCCTGACATTTTATTCAATTATCAGATAAAAATATGCACAATGGTGGGAAAAGGCACTCAAATCAATTGCCATGTCCCTTAGAGGGCTGGCTAAGACTGCTGACTCTAGCCTCTAGAACAGTCCACATACTCACTGTGATCTGAGTGGTCCTGTCTAGTCCCAGCCAGGAGATCGGGTTCCCAGCTCTGCCCTCACCCCTGAGACCACTCATGGAAGAAGCTACAGGATCCTAATCTATTGTCCTAATTCCAAACATGGCCGGATTCCAAAGTGATCTTCTTTGACTAAGGTGGTAAGGAGAATTGCAAATAAATGCTTGCTTGAAATATTAAAGACTTTTAAAAACAGAAAGAACACAATTCTCCATGAGCATTTGTGATAAGAATCCTTAGATGAACATCTAAGAAGCAATGGAACTTGAGTTCTCAGAGTCTCTCTCTCTCTCTCTCTCTCTCTCTCTCTCTCTCTCTCTCTCTCTCTCTCTCTCTCTCTCTCTGTATGTTCATGTGGGTGCACTTGTATGTGGGGGGTACTTACATACATGTGTATGCAGGTGCATGTGCAGCTCAGAGGGCAACCTTAGGTGTCATTCCCCAGGTGCCTTCCATCTTTTGTTTGAGATGGGGTCTCTCATTGGCCTGGAATGTTACCAAGTAGGCTGAAAAAGCTGTCCAGCAAGTTTCCAAGACCTGTCTGTCTTTACCAGCCCTTCCATTGTGGAAATCCAGGCATGTCCCACTGCTTCTGACCTTTTCTGTGGGTTCTCCAGATCCTAGATAGGAGCCTCACACTTGCAAAGCTTTACCTTCTGAGCCACCTCCTCTTCCTTCAGACTCGTTTTTCTCTAAAATAACCCTTCCCTGTTCAGGTGTTCCTATATGAAGAACGCTCATGCCCCCAATGCCGTGACTGTCACGGTAGATTCTTCGCTGTCTGAGTATGATAAGATGGTTAACATCCTCTACCCACTTGATACTAGGAGCTCTTTCTTCAAGTTGTGACAACAAAAAATGCTTTCTCTCCACCATCAAGTGTCTCCAGGAGTGGCGGCAGTGTTGGTAAAATCAACCCTAATTGAGGACCACTAGAGAGCGATTCATATGGTTGTATAGATACATTCCTAGAACATGGGCAGAATTGTTCTAGAAATTCAGACAGAAAGCTAGCACTTGGTAATTTCAAAACCACTGCTGTGAAGAATTTTTTTAAAAAACCCTGTCATACTTCTCTATTTTCAAAAATTTTGAGAGACTCCCCAAGCAGTTCTGATTCTTTCCCCTACGCTAGGATTTCCAAGTGAAAGCAACCTGTTTAAAGCCCAGAGAAAGTCAAGAAAAGCCTCATCTGAGATTTGGAATTGCTCGTTGTTTCAAAGTAATTCAACTTGCCTACAGAATCATCTCCTTTGCCTTGGTAATTCTCCAGGCTGCTGAAATACCACATTTGCAAAAGTACACCCACGATAGAACCTAACCAGTTTTCTCCTCCGTTTAGGCTCACCCACACAGGCATCTTGTGGAACCAGACAGTTAGAGGCAAAGGTGCTCCTGGGGACAGCAGGTGAGTACTGTCACCAGAGAGGGGACCACATCCCTTCTGTATATGAAAATCACATAGTAAAATCCGTTGCCGAGTGATCACAAAGTAACAGATTCAGTGGTCATATTGATCAGCATTTGTGACTCCTCCACCAGGTCCAACTACACTGCTTTCATCCCTTCTTCACTATTCAAAAGCAAAAACTGTCACATATTTTTAGTAATTTCTCCATGTCCTCTTCATCATACTGCTAGCACAACTGTTCAGAATTCACAGAGCGTACTTGGAAAGCCACTTTACCCTGTTTGTTACCATGCCTTAGTACTTTTCTTAAAATTCAAATTGCATTTATTTATTTAATTCATGGGGAGCTGTGTGCACACACACACCGTATTACAAGTGGAGGTCAGAGGACAACTTGCCAGTTCTCTCCTTCAACCATATGGAATCAAACTTACCTGTCAAGTGCCTTGATCCACTGCGCTACCTTGCTGACCTGTACAGTCTTGGTTGCAAATCACTGTTATCTTTTACTTATATGTATAAAAGAAGTTGTTCAACATATCTTTATGATTTTTATCAATATGAAACACACACACACACAGAGAGACACACACACATAGCTTTTTTGTTTAATATTGAAAGAGACAAAGACGTAACATTGGACAGCCAAGATTAGAACATATCTTGCAATGCTCGGGATGACTTTGTTCTTTTGTCCTTTTTATTAGTATATATCATTTAAGTTGAATATACCTTTTCCTGATTTCCAATGCTGGACCCTTCCTCTTCCCAGATAGGGCAAATTTTTAGAGAGCAAATGGGCAAATTTTGGTCATGATGGTACTGTGAGTTGACAGCTAGAGAACTCTTTGGCTCTAAACATTTCACAATGAGAAAAAACCCTTAGAAACAAAATGCTATACTCATAGTGATTAATATTGACTGTGAACTTGACAGGCTTTGGAATCACCTAGGAGCTAAATCTCTGGACACATCTGTTAGGGATTTTCTAGACTGAGTTAATTGAGATGAGAAGACTCACCCTAACTATGGGTGGCACTGTTCCATGGCCCGAGGTGCTAGTCTGAATGAAAAGGAAAAGTTGAGCTGAGCACCAGCATCTGTCTCTCCACTTTGTGACTGTGGATTTAATACGAGCATTTGCCTCACATGCTTGCCACCATGTTTTCTTGCTGCAATGGACTGTATCCCATGGAACTGTAAGCCAAAATAAACCTTTCTTTTCTTGAACTGCTTCTTGTTGGATATTTGATCAGAGCTATGAGAGAAGGAACTAATGCACACAGTAAAATGTTATTTCTGGTATGCCAACGTCTCTGTGGAGGAAGAATTGGTCAAAAGCATACATAGATGATCTACATTGAACCTGAGCCAAGAAACCGGGAGGGAAAGTGGGAGTGGGGGAAGACTGTGGTCATAACTTGTTTTAGGAGTGGTTCTCCTTGCCAAGCAGGGAAGCTTGAAATCTTCAACTAATCACTTCCAGCCAAGATACATGAATGCATGGAATTGACTTATATATAACATGTTTAGCAACTTCCAGGCCTATTTTATGTTTTGAGACAGGATCTCGAGTAGGTTGGAAACTATGTGGTCTATGCTGTCCTTGAATTCCTGTATTCACCTTCCAAGGCTACACCCAGTCTATGGCCTTCTTTCATACTATTCTAACCTAATATTCATCTTCTTCCCTCCTCCAATCCCTACTTCACTTCCTTGCTTGTGCTGGGGATCCTCCCCAAGGCTTTGTATATTCTGGCTGGCCTAGTTTAATAGTCTTTTAAATGGGTTTTCTTGCTTTCAAGTTTCTTTATAAAACTAAGGTTTATCAGTTCTTTTTATCAACACTACTTTATCACTCCTTTATGTGGTTTCCAAATTTTGTTACTGGCTCTCTGTCACTAACAGAAATGTTCCAACTCTTTCTCATCCTGTTGCCATTCAAACCCCAAGGCATACTGGGCCCCATATCAGAGATTTCTAAAACTCTAAGTTAATGTGGACCCTGCTGCTAGTGTTAGCAGAGCTGTTGGAGTCAGAGTCTGGGTCTTGGCATCTCTAACAAGCCAGGCACATCTGCCCATCTTCAGTAGGTTAATTAGAGAGACAATGTGATAGTTAAGAAGTAGAAATAGATTTACTCAGTGTGCGCACATTAGGAAGAGGAACCAAGAAGCCCATGATGCACACACAAGTCCATCTTTGGGGTCCTACATGAAGTGTAGGTTTACACAGAAGGTCAGAAGTATGAATGGCTGAACACTCTCAGTCTAGGTGTAGTTATTTACCCATCATTGCCTGGACTCCAGTCTTTCCTGCAAGGTAGACTGACAAACGGTCTGTTGGAACTGTGTGAAATTTCTTCCTGTAGACAAGCTTCCTGTCTGTCTGGCACCAGGGCCCCAGCCTTTTCCTCCTCAAAGTGTGAGATTCCTGGGGAAATTCCAGTTTCTTAGGGTTCATTGTTTCAGTAGTCTGACAACCAAAGGAAGGGACACACATGTCTCTTTAGACTACCTCCCTTCTTGCCAGGATGACCACACTAGCTCTCAGAAAAACACTTATGTCATTCTTCAGTTGAAGGGAGGTTGAAGTGGACTTCTGTGGCTATGATAGCCACCTTCTGCTTTCCCTACTTGTGTCCCGGGGACCACTTCCCAGTTTAAGGGGTTGTGTGGATAAGGTTGACACTATCCTTAGATCTCAAGGCAATCAGGGCATTCTACATGCATACATGATTTTACGTATCTGTATAAAATCTAGAAATAATATTTCTATCTCTGAGACTGACCTAATTTGCTTAATATGATGATCTCCAGTTACACTCATTTTCCCACAAAGTCATTTCATTCTTCTTCATGGCTAGAATTTTTCATTGTGTATGTACACTATAGTCCCCTATCCATTTCTCTGTTGTTGGACACCCAGGTTGGTCCCATAACTTAGCCGTCAATGTTGGTTCATGCAAACATTTGCTTCTCCTTTCACAATGTCTTTGATTTCCTGTTGCCACAGAGTTGCATAGCTCCTCCTTCTAACTTCTGTTTTGCAAATGGTTTTTATATCCAGAGCTCAAGGCAGCTTGAGCTTCTGAACATCAAGTCACCATTAATTATCACTTTCTGGGGAAGAAAATAATTTGCTTCCTGCTTGTAACTCTGACTTTCAATTTAGTGCCTGTAAGAAGAAACCTAAGATTTTGCAACTGGGGTTTCTTGCTGATTCAAATCCACAAGTAACAGCTCAGCTTGCTTTCTGCTCTCACTTTAACAAGGATTTATGAAAAAAAAAAAACCAAACAAACAAAAAACAGCCTACTCAACAGAAGGACGCAACTGGTTGGTTTTCATTAGACCTGCCACATACCCACCCGCATTCCTTCTCCCCTCAGATGCTTAGAGCTCCTAAGAAGGAGCATGTTTGCAGTTCCTTCAGTTCTGTGAGCTGCCCCAGCAAATGAATAGACTGTAGTGAAAGCCAGTTTTTCAAGCACAACCCACTTGTGGTGGTATTTAGTGTGTAGAAAGTGGCGCAGAACTGTGAAGATGAACTTTCAACCTGGAGTTGTTAGAGGGATCCCTCTGTGGCCTCTTCTTGTCTCCCTTATCCTTGTGGTCACCACTGAATGAAGTCAGACAAGACACTGAGAATAGTATAGAAAACAGGCAGAATTTATTACAGAATAAGTACTCTCAAGGGCGAGTGTCAAAGGACTCATCATGGAGGAAAACATTTTCATGGGCTGAGAATGAACAAAGACTAGAGAGCTCATTGTGCCAACCTATATATGTAGGTAGTCTTTATACTATTCAGATAGCTTTCCTGGAGGCTGGTCCCTCGTTAAAGTGATTGACAGGTCCATTTGGACTAACTCTTAAGGGAGGAAGGTCATGGTTATGTCTTTGTTATTCACCAGAAAGCCTCCTGCAAGATGACAATCTTATAATCATCTCTGTGGTTCAGAAAGTTATATCTCTACCCAGGGCCAGAGATGAGATTCAGATGGAATTCTTTTGAACAAATATCATATAACAGAGCAGATTAAAGTAAATTAAAGAAAGAAAAACTGTATCTATAAAAGTGCCCTATCTTGGGCTGGAGAGATGGCTCAGCACTTAGAGCACTGGCTGCTCTGTCAGAAGACTTGGGTTCAATTCCCAGCATCTACATGGCACCTCACATTGTCTATAATTCCAGTTTTAGGGGATCTGGCACCTTCACACAGACATACATGCAGGCAAAACACCAATTCATGTCAATAAATAAATAAACCTTAAAAAATATTTAAAAATTCCTCCAGTCTTACCAGGAGGAAGTAGTGTTTCCATGGTAGGCCTCAACAAAATGCTGCTATCTCCATTTTTCTCCTTTTTGTCTAACTCATGGCTAGACTTTTATGTCGTATTTTAAGTCTATAGGAGGGTCAATTGTGAAACTTCTTCCTTCCTTAAAAATCATGCCTCAAAAGGCTCATAGAAGGTATGGGTCTTGAAGCTCATTATGGTGTGTGTGAGAGTCCTTTTTCAGTGATCTCCAAGCCTAATCTTGAACCTGTAAAGTAGTAACTAGTTACCTACCAGTATTTGATAGTACCTCAAGGTAGAGAATGTTAGAGTTGAGTCAGGGGCCAATGACCTAGTGTCCATTGGAGACTCATTCATAGAATTGTGTCGTGTGTGTGAGGACTTTTCCTCACACATTGAGAAGTATAAAATTGTTGAGTGTCTGAGAGTAAAGAGTAAGAAAATAGTTTTTTTTTTATATCACTACATCCAAGAGCTTGCTAGGAATGCAAATTCTCAGGCTCTGCTGTAGACCTGAAACAATCTGATTTTTAATGGGATGTTTTGTGCAGGACAGTTTGAAAAGCATCACTCTGAACCAATCTTTGCAGAGATGGAGTAGGTGGGGGATTCTGGAAAGCAAAGACAAAAATAGAGCTGTGAACAGAGTTTGAGAGCAACACAGTGAGCAATGAGGTGCTGTATCAGGAGTTATACATAGCCCCAAGCCGATGAACAATCACCAGACTTCATAGCTTCCTTTAGGCCCTGTGGCTTACAATGACTAAAATGCTTTTAGACACTGGGACTATTATCAGGACTCCAGTGTCAATTCGAAGGGAGATGGAAAATGAAGCAAACATGAGATTGAATTGGATGATCAAAATGCAACAATGATGACTTGCCACTGTGAATGGGAGTGATTTCTTTTTAATGTTTTTAATTGTTGCAATTATATTATAATTACAACATTCTTTCCTTCCCTTTCTTCTCTCCAGACCCTCCCATATACACCTCCCCACTCATCTTCAAGTTCATGGCCATTTTTTCTTTTTCACAAGCAAGCAAGCAAGCAAACAAAGAAACAGAATACCATTGGCATGAGTATGTAAAGGATACTGTAACAGGAAGATGTCAAAATGAACCTAGCTACCAACATTGGTACTCATTATGTATTACGGATTTAGTTGAAAACATAGCAGACCTCTGATAATTCTCCTGTTAACTCTTCTTAGCTAATAGCATTAGGCAGAATAAATGACTTAATACATATACTTGTTTGCTTTTAAATGGTAGTCTAAAGTGAGCAAGGATTGACTGGGTCTTCAGGGAGGCACTCAGGTAATAAGAGGCCTATACAATAAGTCTCTGGAGAAAAAGGAGAGGGAAGGGAAGGGAGAAGGAAGGAATGACCCATGGTGGATGTGAACAGAGAGTTTGATTTCTTTGTGTTTTGAGCAGGAGTGTACATACTTTGTATATGAAGACAGTGGTAGACTGTGGAATAAAATTGGAGTTATTTTTGCAGTCTTACCGTTGTTGGATTGTTGCCATGACGAATATTTTGGGTCATACAGTACATTTCTTATCTTTGATAAAAAAAAAAGTCAGTATGGCTCAGGGACAAACTAGGACTAGATGTACCTTTATTTTTTTTTCCAAAGGTGGCCTTTATTTATTTCCCCTCCTCATTCCATTTTTTTAATTGAAAACAATTTTTTTCATACAGGATATTCTGATCCCCATTTCCCATGCCCCAGCTCCTTCCAGATCCTTCCCATTTCCCCTCATACAGCTCCACTCCCTTTCTTTCTCACTTTAGAAATCAAATAAACAGTCAAACAAACAAAGCAAGCAAACAACAACAATAACAGTCAAAGAAAAAACACAATGTATACCAGGCTAGTGTTGAACTCACAGAGATCCATTTGCTTCAGCCTCCCCAGTGCTAGGATTAAAGACATGTGCCACTGCACCTGGCTTATTTATTTTTAAATAAGTGAAAATGTATAAGACATAACAGGTAGTGTTATGTATAACAGGTAGTGTTAAGATTACCACAACAACATTATCACATACAGAGATATATGACACAATTTTTGATTGGGTCTATAATAACTTTGTCGGTGCAAGAGATGGTTTAAATGGACATGTAGCAGACATTCAATATATGTTAAAAAAATGTAGTCCAGTTCCCACTAGGAAGCACTTAATGTATCTAGTTACTGTTATAAGCTCTTCCTGCATGCTGTAACTCATTTCATCCTATTAACTCTTCAAAGCAAGCATTTGTACAAATCGACTTTATAGCTGAGAAGCATTTGCAGAAAACAGAAATAACTTAAGTGGTAAGAGATGGGACAGGGATTAGAACTAAACAGTAAGTAGTAGAGCTCATTTGATTAATTACTACTCTCTATCACTTCATGGGTGAACAATTCCATCAGGCCTTGGAAGTCAGGTGCATTTGGGAAGAGACCATGAACTGGGTCTGGAGCCAGCAAGGTCAGAGATAAGGCGGGTGCTTATGTCCTCGGGGAGGAGGAGATGATTCTGAATATCTCTCCCTTTCCCTCTTATTTTCTCATTTTACAAACAAGTCTGACTCTTTTACACACACACACACACACACACACACACACACACACACACACGGACTTATTTGAACTGATAGTGTTGACTGTTAGGTGAAAATGTTGTTTCCTAATCTGAACAAATGCATAACTGTTCTCTTTTTGTATCGCACACGCACAACCATCACTCGTTGATAAGTTTTTTGGATGAAAACTATCTCCCATAGGTTCGGGTGTATAAACACTTGTTTCCCAGTTCAGGGCACTGCTTAGGGAGGTGGCTCAATCTTGCTGGAGAAAGTGTGTTATTGAAGGCGGGCTTTGAGAGTTCATAGCCTCAACCTACTTCCAGTTCATTCTCTCCCTTTCATGTTTGCAGTTGAAGATGTCATCTGTCAGCTTCCTGCTCTGGCTCCATGCTACCACCCCACACCCACCATTATGAACTCTCCTGACAGATCCACAAATCCAAACAAACACTTTCTTTTATAAGTTGCCTTCGTGATGGTATTTTATCACCACAACAGTAATATAGAGATATCCCTACTCATGTTACATAAGATTTGAATGCAGAAGGCCAGCAAGATGGCTTAGTAGGTAAAAGCACATGTCGCATAAGCCTGGCAACTCCCCCTATACCCTTTCCCATGGGACAGTACACAGCACGAAAGCTTGTTCTTTCAAAGTTGGCAAGGGTCAGAGAGTCTTGAAGCATGACACATTTAAATCTTATTTTTAAAATGATCTGTGTGTGTGTGTGTGTGTGTGTGTGTGTGTGTGTGTGTGTGTGTGTGAATACACATGCCATGGCACTGTGTGAAAGGTCAGAGGGCAACTCTGTGGTGCCAGTTTTCTCCTTCCATCTCTCTGTGGGTTCTAGGGATTGAACTGTGGCTGTCAGATGAGAATGAATGCCACCTCAGTTTGATACATTGTTTGCAATCTTTCAGACCATCCAGTTAACCTATGGCTGTGCTCCTTACCCACAGAACTATAAGGCCACACATTTATGAGGTGTTAAGTTGATGCATTTATGATAATTTGTTATGCAGCAAGAGAAAAATCAATGTGGATCCCAAGCAAGACTTACCAGCTGAGGAGAGTAAGGTATATATGTATGTTTGGGAAGCTGGGGGCTACTCTAAGTGGGTTTTCATTGGAGGCAGAAAAAAAATGCTTTTATTTTCAAAGCCTATGTACAATTTATATTTTTACCAATGATTACTTTGCTATTGCTTACTAGTTAGATATTATTTTTGATTAGAAATTCAAGTAAAACGACTCTAGTAAGTTTGCTTTTGTTTATCCTTGGGGATTCAACTTCTCTCCTTGTTTCTTGGGGAATGAGAAAAATCCAATTGGTTATTCAAGTATGATAAGCATTTTTATAAAATATACTGAATGAAACGTTAAGGAAAAATACCAGGGCCCAGGGGAAGAAAAAGAACTAAAAAGAGTTGAGGGGTAGAATTATGTGAACTAATACGACTGGAGAACTGGTCCTTCAAGTGGATGGCCACATATCCATTATGTATGATCTCTGGGCTTATTCAGACCCAGATTTTACTCTAGGAAAAAAATCATTCACTGTCTTGTTCAAGGTGTAGTATAGAGCAAGCAAAGTATCTCCACTCAAATACAGACAGGAAACTGTTGTAATTTGTTCAGGAGACTCACTGGTGACAGGTAGATGTCAGGGGTCAATCTCATGGAACCTAGCAAACATTTGTAGGGAACCTAGTCAGTCTCAGCTGGCATGATAACGAAGTCCTCATGCTTTGATCCTATCAAAAAAGTCCCTTTAAAATAACCAAGCCATGTGCAATTTCTTTGTTCCTGCTCAAACTACTTTATAAAAGCCACAGTTTTTTTACCATACCTAGAGGAGAGCCCACATCCTTCTATTTTAGGGGTAAGATGTGGCCTGATTCGTGAATTTCTAAGAAAAGTCATTGAGATCATTACAACTAACTTGTGAATTTTTGTTTTTATTTTTAAATAATCAGCAGTGGTCTCTCTTGGAACACAGTGAGACTCAGAATGTCATGATCTGCATGGCAGGTTGGTTTTCAGGGACATTCCAGTCCCCAGCCCATGATGTCAGTCCTGAAGGTTAATCTTTTCTTCTATTCTCAGAAGGATTCCTTTAATACTTAATGTATGGATATCAACCATCCTTATTCTAAGGTGATCCCTTCCTCAATTTTTAGATTTGGTTCCATCTTATGATGTATGGCCATTTCCTACATGGTAACCTACAGACAAAATACAATAAACCATACTGTTTCCCAAAGTGCAACTTTGTCAGTTTAAATAACATCATAGAAGATGAGAAGGCCTTCCTGGAACAGCCCAGAATGTGTAGACTTTGGCACACATTCAATCTTATGCTAAGCTGATGTAAATATGCCTCCATAGACTTCCTTCTGGCTGCCTGTGGGTAGCTCCTGAACAAAACCTTCTCCTTGCCAGGTATGTAAAAATACTACTAATCCCAGCATTCGGGAGGCAGGTGGGAAGATCAGGAGTTCAAGATTAATCTAAACTACACTGTAAATTCAAGGCCAGCCTGAGCTACATGAGACCCTGTCTCAAACAAAACAGAACAGAACAGAACAAAAACAAACAAAAACAAACCCACAAAACTACTACAAAAAGGCCTCTCCAAAATGAGTGATACTTCATAGATATTTCAGGAAGAAAACCCATTTTCTAAAGTTAGTACAGTTTAGGGGGATTTTCTTGTCCTTGGTAGTGGAAGACTTTTATTAATATAGAAACATGTGTTTGTCACTTGTGATCTCCAAAAGCACAATTTGCCTTGCATCTGACCCCAATAGAATCTAGGACCAAGTGTTGACCCTTAGCAGTCCAAGACATTAACAGAAGATAGGAAATTAAAAATTTCTTTAACACAATCAAATATTTCAGCCAAGTTTTCTTCTCTGAAATTTTTAGTAAGTGGAGTAAGTCTTTGTAAGTGGAGAGGTGACATTATAAAGACTGATCATTCTCAGTTCAAAGAAAATTGACAGGAGATGTGAGCTTGTTCTTCTTTTTCTGGTTATTTGTTTTTTTACTACACTGCACCCAAGTCATGTCACATGCATTAAAATTCACATCTCATTTTGTTATCCTCAATTTACAGGTTATAATCAGCTTTGAAGGTTGGTGTTACAAACATAAAATGTTCATCTCATTTGGTTATAATCAACATCTAATTAGAAAAAGAAAATTTCTTAGTTTTGAAGGTTGGTGTTCCCCTAAAATTCATATGACAGAACTTGATACTCAATGTGATAGTATTGGAAAGTGGGGTTTTTGGGAGGTAGGTCATGATGTCATTATGAATGTGATTAGCATCCTTACACTGTGTGATTGAGGTAGCTTCTCCACTTCTGCTTTGTGAAGGCACAGCTAGAAAGACTCCATGTATGAGGAACACATTGTCACTAAGACACTGAATGTGCTTGCAACTTTGATCATGGATTTCTCCACATTCGGAACTGTGGGAGGTAAATTTCAGTTGCTCATGAATGACCCAGCCAAAGATATTTTGTTACAGCAGCCTAAGCAGTATCTTAGTGAAGAAAGAATGAGTGTCTTAGCGAAGATGTTAACAACTCATTTTCATTTGCTTTCCCTTCTTTGACCAGTAGGCAATCTGCATGCAGTCTCTGTTTTGCTTAGAGCCACTGCCATTACAGTCTGTTCAGGCCAGTTTGACTCTTAAAGAGGTGGTGAATGGGTTTGAAACCTTCTTTCTGCTGAGCATCTCAAATGCTAGCACTAAACAGACTGTTTTTAGAGCAAGTTAGACATCAGCTTTCTAGAATCTCTTGTCACACAAAAAGGAAAGCATGCCTGTCACAAGTACATAGAGAAAATTTGAAGCACAAGTTTCTACTCTCTAGTAACTTCTCTTTCTGAAGTGTAGAGTGCTGTTTGGCAATTATGGGAGTTGTGGTGCATTGATGCTTCTGTAATGGCATGATGAGACAATCTGGTGACATTTGACCTGGCATTTGTTGCTCTGATCTCCTGGTTCATAGCACATGGACGGTTCAGCTTCTTAGTCATGTCCTTCTCCTGCCTGCCATAGGACCCAAGTACACAGCCTTTCCAGTGTCTGGAATCCCTTGACCTAAGTTACCTTACCTTGTTATTTGGTTTTATTGAAGAAGTTTAATTTCTTCCCATCTTACTTTCTTTTGTCATTGTTGTGACTGAATACCTGATAAGAACCATCTTAAGGGACAAAAGATTTAGTTTGGCTTATGGTTTCAAGGTCCATTGTAGTGGGGAAGACATGGCAGTGGCTGAGGGACTTGCAACTGTGGCAGCTCATGGCAGCATGAGGCTATTTGCTTACATTTTGTTGGACCAGGAAGCAGAAAGATGGGATTTCTGGCACTCAGCTGGTTTTCTAATTTTATGTAGTCTGGGATCCCATACCTTGGAGTAGTGCTACCCACATTCAGGTTGAGTTTTATTCTCTCAATCATTCCTCTCTGGAGATGCCCTCTTGGACATACCCAAAGGCATGCCTTACTAATGACTCAGGCCTCACTTAATTCAAACAAGTTGCCAATGAAGATTAATTATCACATCTTCTTGTTGGGGTTAACATCTTTGTAGATGTAGTTGATTAATGCTTGACTCCTTCATGAGACTGTAAAGTCTTGGAGAAGACAGATCAGGTTATAATATATAGAAGTCCTGAAGAAATAGTTGCTGTATGGATAAGGGAACACGTGTTGATTTGGGGGATGTGGTTTTTCCACTGGACAAGGAATTATGAACATAGACTCTAAACAAGAGTTGGGGAGGCATTATGTAGACAAAAGGAATAGAAAGGTATTAAAGAAACTTCTTGGGGAGAAGGGATAAAAGTAACAGGAAGAAAGAGGCTGAGGGGAATGAGAAGAACCAAGGAGACCACTTCTGATGATGGTCACAGAAGCTCAAGAACCTACAGAAACTTATGATACCAGTTGGAACTGAACCTCCATTCTGGGCCCAGAAGCAGTCAATAAGGTGCTTTTAGCTTTTGTTATGTGACCTTGCCTATGAATAATCAGAAAGGCCTTTAGGCCTTCAGAATCTAGATTTTCTGGTCCTTAGAGATGAGTGTGAGTGACATGAAGATGAACTGAGCCAAAGGTGGCTTTCTTAGACAATATATAAATACTTATGGAGGACCCTGGCATGTTGGGGTATTTTGGTGTGATAAAGACAAATAAATGAAGAAATGTGTTCTATCTCAATGAGTTTCTATCTTCATTCAGGAAAAGAAAAGGTATGAAATGTGTGTGCTCACACAATCACCCATTTAAAAAAAGTGTATTATAAATACACATATATAACATGGTCACATTAATGCTAAAGTTATATATATTTAAAATGCTTTTAAAGTACCAAGGAGGGAGAGATTGGTTTTTCCTCACAGGAGGGCAGAAATATTGAAGTCTTCATATGCATAGTGACATTTGATTGTGAAAGGGTGCTATTTGCATGAGGAAGTGTCAGCACTGGGAAGTCCCTAATCTTCCAGAGTACTCCATAGGCTGAAGTGAAAGTTCCCACATTAACTTTGGCAGTCATGTACCCCCTGTTTCCAGCACCGTGGTTCTGCTAAATCCTTACCCTTTCTCTGCTCTTTACCCTTATTCACAATTTCATCATGACTCATTTCCAGATTGGGTGACCTTGCTTGATCCTTCATCCAAGTGTTCCCAAGTCAAGGCCTTTGCTCTAATAGACTTTACTGAAAACCATGGATGGTAGTTGTGTGTGCGTGTTGGTTACATCAATGAGCAGTATAACAAACAACTAAAATGGAATATTCATATACTTTATTCTTAAAGCTCCTTTTTTCTATTTGGCACCAAAGAATCTCTGCCAGCTGCTGCCATATCCACAGCCAGCATCTTGCTGTGTTTCTGGGATCTCTCTCAAGACTTTTAGAAAGCTTTCTTTTTTCTCTTCAGTTTGTAGGCCCCTCCATCTAACCTCAAAACATCCCAAGTAATTTTTCTTATTTTCCCATTTTAAGCTGTGCAAGTAGCTTAGTATTCCTTGAGACTTGGTTAATAGTCCACTATGCCTATTTACTAATAAGTTTACATACTATTATACTGTCTGTGGGTTGAAATCCTAGGGTTAGCCTTTAAGGCAATGATTACTTTTATTGCTCATTAGGAACTATGTAATATCAAGGATATATGCTATATATATATGTATATATATACATATATATGAGTTAAAAACAGTATCACACACACACATATTTAGTAGGCATTGCTTAAGAAGGAGTTAATAAGGGAATCAGTAGACTCAAGAGGATGTCTTTCTGTATGCTGTGAATGTGTTGCTCTGGTTGATTGATAAATAAAATACTGATTGGTCAGTAGCCAGGCAGGAAGTGTAGTATAGGCAGGATAAGCAAAGAGGAGAATTCTGGGAAGTGGAAGGCTGAGTCAGGAGACACTGCCAGCCGCTGCCATGAGAAGTAAGATGTAAAGCATCAGTAAGCCACAAGCCACATGGCAACTTATACATTAATAGAAATGGGTTAATTTAAGATATAAGAACTAGATAACAAGAAGCCTGCCATGTCCACACAGTTTATAAATAATTTAAGTTTCTGTGTGTTTACTTGGGTCTGAGGGGCTGTGGGTCTAAGTGGGACTAGAGAAAACTCCAACTACAGGTAAGGAAGTAACAAATGTGTAGATGAATACACATGTTCATCTAAAATAAAATACTAGAATAATATTGCAAAACAATTAAAAAATTGACTCATGTCCTACAGGGAAATAAATATGTGGCCTTTGGGGTTATTTCTACCCAACAGAAATCATTTACAATGTGTCAATCTTCTGAAAACTAACATCTAACTTAACAAAATCTTTGAGCCAGTTAAAAGTTACATTTTGAAAGGAATATTATTAGTATTAGTTCTTTCTTTCTTGTTGCTGTGACAAAATGCAACTTAAGGGAGGGTCTACCTTGGATTGTGACCATCATGATGAAGAAGGCATGGTGACAGACATGTCAAGCAGCCAGTCACATTGCCCCTGCCATCAGGAAGCAGAGAGAGGTGAATTCTGGAACTCCATTCTTTTTCTCATTTCTTAACCAGTTCAGGATCCCAGTCCATGTAATAGCACTAGAGCTGCTTCCAATCAGGCTGGGTCTTCTCTCTTTACTTAAACTATTCTAAAAGTACCCTCATAGATATACCCAGGGCTGTGTTTCTATGGTGATTCTACATCTCATCAAGCCTCTTTCATTATGCATTGAGTGTCATATAAATCCTAGACAATTATAAAATAATTACATTAATTAGTGAAGACATAAGCATCATGTCACAAAAAGTGTAAACATGAAGTAAAAGCACACAAGCATATTTAGAAAACAAGCAATATCGAGGCAAATTTATTAATAGATACACATCAGGCCAATATTCACAGAACAAAGATCAATAATACTGCCCAAACAAATTTATTTGCATTTGCATGAACAAGCATAACTTGGTTTGTTATTGGTTTTGCATAATGTACTGGGTTGTAAAATAGTTTGTATCAGCAAATGTGATAAAGAGTGCAGGAAAATATGCTAGATAGTACATCCAGAAATCTTTCTTTGCTCAGTTCAGTCTTCTACTATTTTTTCCTGAAAGACTCAAATCAATAGTAAGTAGTGTGTTGATGGATGATATCATCCTGCCCCCCCCCCACTCCCTGCAAGCATCAGCTGGTCCTTACAGGGAGTTGAATATATAATTTTCTAGGGTAACTTTAAAAGGGAGTATAATCATCATTTTGTTTGATGCTCATGCTTTCAATACTTTCTCTTAAGAACAGTTTGTACCATAAATGTATTCCTTTTAGTACAGGTCACTAAGGTTGCAAGGCTGGCAGAGGGCATTTTCAGTGTAATGGAAGGCTCCTGACACAGTCCCCCTCTCAATGTTACTGTAGCAAAGGATACCTGTTTCCCAACTCATTGCTGTGTTATATATCCTTCCCAGGACGATAGACATTTGTCTTCTCTTCATGGGGCTATGACTACGTACCTCAAAATATTGCCATGTTGGCCTCAGTGTTTGAAGTACCTAAGAGGAAGAGGAGAGAACTAGGAATCGCTCTTACTTTTTCTGCCTCATTTGGAGGTCATTTTGTACATGGCAGAAAACTCCCAGGTGGGAAAGAGGGTAATATTTATAAACACCTGGTTTAGCCCCTCCCCTTGGAGAAACCGAGTGAAGACTCTGGTCCCACAAGCTGGTCTCTGCCTTAGAGGAGGTTTTAAGGGGATGAAACTTCCTGAGGCAGTGTGCTAGGAAGACAAATAATGAGTCCTTGCTTAGATTAGCCATGGCCAAATCCCTGAGGAGGTTCTGCTGATGAAGGCAAGCCTAGCTAGTACTGTTGCCTTCCAGAAATGACCTCTCTACCTCGTTCTCATCTTCCTTCCTTTTAAAGACAGAACATCGCAAAGAGAGCATGGGGACAGAGTAAGGGCAACTTTGGGCCCTCTAGCTTTTTTGAGGGTGTGGACCAGCACTGGATTTGGGAGAGGTTCCATTTTGGTCACAGATTGCCTTAGGGCAACCCCCTTTAAGCACAGCATAAAAAGCGCGGAAGACTCAAATTTGAGGCCACACCCAGTGTACCATAGAGAACAGCTACCCTTTACAAAGTCCTTCCTGACAAATTCAGACAAATTGTTCCTGTGGCAGGAGATAGCTGAAATTTCAGTCCTGACACCACAGTCGGGGCTGCTGTGTCTTCTCTGTGAACCTCTGTTTGCAACCCTAATAAGCTGCTAAACTGTCCTTTCAGATCCCAACCCCCTCTTCTAAACATCTACCTCAGAGTCCTGTGGCAAGTGGGCTTGGCCACGCCCTCTGCCCATTTTATTCTATCTGCCATAGATTACCTTCTTGCCACTTTCAAACTTATCCATCAAGTCTCCACTCACAAACTTCTTAAGGGCTAGGAAATATGTTATTCTAGGAGATACTGATCTAGTGTTTTCTAAATGATGACACTATTACAAGTGCTTTATAGGTATACAGGCCCCATGAGAAATCTTCAGGGTAGAGATGCTCAGATTGAGAGATTTGGAGGACTTCTTCACTGTGGACTACCAAACACTGATAGGAGTCAGGGCAAAGATAGCCTCATTCCACAGACAGTCAGGGTCACAGGTCTAAGGAAATAAGTGTCTATATCTTGTTGCTGAACCAATAGTCAGCTCTGAGAACACTGAGGCTTTACAATGAACTTTCCACTTTTTTCAGTGAGCTGAGCCCAGGAACTAGAATTCAAAAGCCCTGCTTCATCCAGATACCAGCTAACCATCAGCTTTTGTTCTTTTTACTTCTTACTTCTTCCTCCCCTACTCTGGAACTTTGGGTTGGACTTTTTCCTATTGGTGATTTTTCTGAACTTGTGCTTATCACATGATCTCTTGACATGCGATCCCCACATAGGTTTAAATTAGCCAACCAGGTTCATCCCAACTGAATGCCTAAATTACATATGGGCGAGTTCAAAATCAAGCCCTTCTTGAGTTATTAAAGAACCTCTTTGATCCAGAATGTTATTTGGCTAACTCACTTTTGAGTCCTGTCCCAGGTTCTGGGAGCTGTTTCTTTACTTCTTAAGAATTTTTATCTCCTTGCCCATCTTCTACTATCTGTGTTGATCATTCTTCCTCTGACATGGGAGACAGGTGCTGGGGAGCACTTTATAGTCAAACATGTCCATGTTCCTGTAGCTACGTACATAGATGTTCATACTAAGTGGAAAGAATAAAGCCAACAAATAGCCTTCCATTTGTTTACATTAAACTTTGCCACCAAGGACCCATGAGGAAGATTTGATTCCAGAAGGTCAGCTTGATATACTAGTCACCTTTTGTCATTGTCACCACCAAATACCTTGACAAAACAACTTAAGGTAGGAGGGGTTTATTTTGGCTCACAATTTGAGGATACAGTCCATCATGGTTGGGGCAGTCATGATAGCAAGAGCTCAAGGCAGCCCACATTGCACTCACAGACCGGAAGCAGAGGGAAATGAATGTCAGTTCTTAGCTTGCTTCTCCTTTATCTACAATCCAAGGCTGCAGCCTGTGGAATCGTGCTGCACATGGCTAAGGTGGGTCTTTCCACCTCCCCAAACTCAATCTAGAATGTTCCCCACAGATAGGTCAACAGGTTTGATTGCTAGGTAATTCTAGATCAGCCAAGTTCTCCATCACACTGGGGCTGGTGAGCTCACCATAATTCACGATGGGGCTGTGTTTGCATGGCTCCCTAAATCCTAAGAAATTTCATCTGTAACAAAAGCCACTGGATATAGAAGGGCTTTTGAAGCCAAGAGGAGTCATTCTGTGACTTAGTCCTTTACTTCTTAATTGAGTGGTGAGGTGCCCTTTTTGTTTGTTACAGTGTACAAATGCAAGTGCATACAGGGAGGGCAAGCAGTGGAGTAACCCGAGTGAATGAAGCTCAGTGAGGGAGCACCTGCCCATCGGCACAGCATCTGATTACTGTAGACAATCCAGAAATCTGCTTTTTCACTGTTAGCTTCATTTTGAAATGCCAAAATCACTGTAATGAAACACAATATTTGGTTATACTTTTGCATTTGATGTGTACTTTCAGACTTGGTCGACCGATATTTGGGATCTGTAGCAGGATTCTTAAAAGTTCTTATTAATAAAATCAAACCCGAGGCCAGTTATTGGGGTCCATGCTGATAGATCAGAGAGACAGAACAAGCCACAGCTATCTCACCTCGCCGGATCCTCAGCTGGTCTTGTCTCCTCAGACTGGAGGCTTCTGAGTCCTCATCCCAATGGCTCTCAGCTGAATTGCTGCTCAAAAGCCTGAATGCTTAACCAGCTAAAATCTTCTAGTTTCTGGTCCTCACGCCTTATATATCTTTTTGCTTTCTACCACCACTCCCTGGGATTAAAGGCTGGCTTTCTGGGATTAAAGGCGTGACACCATGCTTGGCTATTTCCAATGTGGCCTTGAACTCACAGAGATCCAGAGGGATTTCTATCTCTGGAATGCTAGGATTAAAGGTGTGAGTGCCACCATTTTCTAGCCTTTGTATCTAGTGGCTGTCTGTTCTCTGACCCCAGATAAATTTATTAGAGTACACAATATTTTGGGGAACACAATACAACCACAGGGATCTCTTGTTTTTTTTTTTTTCTTTCATTTTTCAGGACCAAGTGATTTCTTTTAGTTTACCATGAAAATATGTTTTTTTGGAGATAAGGTTTCATGTAGCTGAGGCTGGCCTTGAACTCTTAATCCTCCTGCCTCTACCTCCCAAGTGCTGTAAATACAGGCATGTGCCCCCACACCCTGCCTAAAACTTGAGAAGCCATCTGGCAAAAATTTTTCTTGGTTCATTGAAGTGTTGAGGTGGGGGTGGGAGAGGATGAGTTAAGAGAATGGTTGTGCTAAGGCACCAATTTAGAACAGTTTATCATAGAGCAGCTCCCTCTGCCAATGACAAACTTTCTCGAACAAGCACAATCTGAAATTCAGCCCTCATTATCTAATCTGGTTCTCTTGTTGGGAAATAATGAAGTAATTGAGAAAAAAGCAGGCTTGATTTGCCGAGAGACAACTGCAGATGATTGAAGTGATTTCATGCTAGGTATATTTATTTCTGCATCCACAGCCCCTTTCCTCTCTAGCCCGTGATTTTCTTCTAGTCCTGGATTATTTTTTTTATCAAAGAAAATGAAACATTATCCCACCCTTCTTTAGATAAATTCTTTGCATGGTTATTAGGTCTCTTGAAGTTCTAGCTCTTTCTCTTAGTAATCCATGGAATAAAAATATCTGTATGTGTTTGTATGTGCATAACAATGCATAACAATGCACATACAAGGGGAGAGCAAAAGGAGGGAAGGGGGGAGAGAGAGGCGACAGAAATCTACAAGCACCAACTGTATAGAGCAGTGGTGATGGTTTGCTCCCTTCTTGAGGATGACTGCTCACCCAGCCTTGAGTGATTTTGGCTTTGCCCTGTGAAGGAAAAGGAGCAAAATAGGTACCTTCTTTTGATACACACACTGACCCTAGAACAGATGTTTTAATTTTAAAAGAACTTTCTAGAGTCACTTCTTATATACTGAGAATGCGTGTTCCGATAATGTTTTCTAAAACATGTATTTTTATCCTGATTTCCCCCCTCATTTTTGGAGTTGTACCTAGTGGTGTACTGTCAAATATTTAATAACCAGCTCCCCAGAAGTAGAACTCAACAAATATCAAAACAGATTAATCTGATTGGTAGCCTTTTGTGGCGAGCCACAAGAATATAAGGATTCCAGTTGTATATCAAATCTATACCCTGACCAGGCCAAGGGTCAGTCAAGTGGCAAGCCATCTAGCATGAACTATTTGGGGTTACATAGCTTAATATTCAGCTGTGCCTTGTTATGAATTTCTTGTGCTCACCGTTTCCATAGAATGTGTGTGTGTGTGTGTGTGTGTGTGTGTGTGTGTGTGTGTGTGTGTGTGTGTGTGTACTTCCCTGTTGGAGCCAGTACTTGGATATGGTCATGTAGACAAAGACAAGCTGGCAGGAGACAGGTAGCTTTGTTCCTTGTACTAATGAAGCTCAGACCATCCCCCTGCCTTGAGGCCTAGTAGCTCACCAGAGCAATTTACTGAGAACAAAAGAGGTTTTTACATATCAAGGTGGAGCAAGATTCCTGAGGAGGTAGAGAACCAAGTGGCCAGGAGAAGAAGGAACAGGAGTTTTCTGTAGAGTAGACAGAACAGCATGATCAGGGAGAAGAGAAGAACACAGAGGTTTCATAGATGGTAAGGCAGAACTTTTCTAGAGTTCATCAGAGCCAGGAGTAGAGAGCAAGTAGAGATGGAGAGCAAAGAAACAGGGGACGAAGATGAGGCTGGAAGCATAAGAGCTTAGTTGTTAGCAGGACTATGAGATGGCAGTAATAGAAAAGAAAGAGGAACTGAGTGTTAGGATGGAACTGAAGCTATATAGACAGGATTTCATCACAAAGAAATATAGTAGATGGACAAAGAGCTTGGTGTATCTAGATTTATTCCTGCCCTGAATGCCTGATGGAGCTGTAGCTCTATTGATAGAATTTTGTCATAGAGGAATAAAGTTAACAGACATAAGAGCATAGCGTACATAGATTTTTTTTTCCCCTCAGATATCCCACGCTGGACGTAGTGTCTGACCCAGACCCTGAATAATCCATAGCCTTTGCCAATTTCCATGGTATAAATATACCACAGCTGGTTTCAAGACATCAACAGGATATAGTTGCTAAGGTGTGACCAGATCGGCACAACTAGCACGAGTGGACAAAATTAAGAAGACAGGGCTTGGCTTCTGCTGTTGATGTATGTACAAAATAGTAGCTCAGGGACTGGAGAGATAGCATGAGGACCCAAGCTTGGATCCCCAGTACCCACCTAAAAAGTTGGGCCCAACATCATGTGCCTGTAATCACAGCACTGGGGAGGAAGAGATAAGAGGGTTTGGAAGCTTGCTGGCCAGCCAGTCTAAACAAAATTCGGGTTCAGTGAGAGATGATATTTCAAAAAATAAGGCAGAGGGCAAAGGCATCTACTTTCAACAGTGCACGCATGCATGAAAGCATGCATGCACACATAACTACACATCCCCTAACACAAAGCAGCTGGTCAGATTGCCTCATGGGAATATTTAGTGGTGGTTTACTCTTTGTGGTGGTTTGAGTGAAAATGGTCCCCATGGGCTCATAGGGAGTGACACTATTAGGAGGTGTGGCCTTGTTGGAGTAGGTGTAGTCTTGTTGAAGAAAGTGTGTCATTGGGGGCAGGCTTTGAGGTTTCAGATACACAAGCCAGGCCCAGTGTCTCTTTCTTCCTGTTGCCCACCAATCGAGATGTAGAACTCTCAGCTACTTCTTCTGTTGTGCCCAGATCGTAACCCTCAGAGAGACCACCAAGGACAAGCATACCAGAATGCAAAAGCAAGGTTTACTTCTGCTGCAAGTCACGACAGGGAACTCATCTCAAGCCATCTCAAGTGAGGCAGTGAAGAGTTACTCTTTCTTGGGGAAATTAGTTTTTATAGGCAAAACCCATAAAATTTCTTAGAGGGGAGGGGGTTAGTACGGGTCCATCCTTGATTGGTCCAGTTTTTCCCGGGCCTGGACTTTATCTTATTCTAGCTTATCTGTTTGCTCTGTCAGGAGTTTTACAACTCATCTCCGGGGTCTGGTCAAGTTATCTCTGGAGAGGGGCATCTTGTGGTTAATTGGTTACCATCAGACATCCTGACTTTGTTCTTTTGAGTTCCTGGGGCTGGCGCCATCATTTCTGGGGACTTGAAAATGGCCTGGGTCTATCTATATTGAGATATCTTTGTCTAAGGCCCCCTTTTTGAGACAATAGAGTGAGGGTCTTGTGCCTAGATCATGTCCCCAAAGCTGCCACTGGAGACTAGGTACAGAATGCAAAAGTAAGGTGTATTCTAAGTTAACAAGCCTTCAGGGAGGCTCTTCCAAATCTCTCACTCACAGCAGGGAGGTTGGAAGGAGTGCTCCCCTTTCTTTGTGAGGCTAGTTCTTAAAGGCACAGACCATATAATTTATTTTAACCCGCCTCCCTTTTTTTAGTCTTTTGGTCAAATATCCTGACTCTGTGTTTTCCAAAGTCCCTGTAGCAGATACAGCCACCTGGGGAAAAGGGGTCTAAGTTCTTATCTACAGTTAGGAATCCTGGTTTAAGCTTCTCTTTGTCTGTAGGGGATAGAGTGGGGGGTTTTACTGAGGTTTCACACTTCAGCATCATGTCTGCCTGCATGCTGCCATGCTTCTTGCCATGATGACAATGGACTAAACTTCTGAACTGTAAGCCAGCCCCCAATTAAATGTTTTCCTTTATAAGAGTTACTGTGGTCACAGTGTCTCTTCATAGCAATAGAAACCCTAACTAAGATACTCTTAAATGAAAACAGATAAAGAAAAACTGCATTGGAACTTTGCAAATATGATTTCCTCCCCGTAGAAGCTATTATCATTATTACATTCTTTAGAGAGTCAAAACTTGCTCAACACTCAAAAGTTTTTTTTAAGCTTTAGAATACATTAGTTGTTGCTTTAAAAATGTGCTTTATATCTTATGGTCATAAAAGATTCAAACTATATGAAAAGAGCCAGCAGCCGATTTGGCTTTATGTTCAGAACAATGAACTCATCAGAGTTATTTTTATGCTCACTGTCACTTGACCTGGAGCCACTGGTCCTAAGAAAGCTTGACTGTGTTTTGGTCAGTATTCTATCTCAACAGTATCAAGGCAACACCTCCAATACACCGAGGTTTGCTTTCCATCAGTTTAACTAATAATTGTAAACAATAGCAAACAAAATGTCTCAGTAAAGACATTCTCCATCCCTAACTGAAATATAATGGGAGGTATGCCCTTTGCCATTTTCATATTTGAAAAGCCACATGAAAAACAGTTGAATTTAAATGTAATAGTATCTTTCTCTTAGCCCAATATATCCAGAATATTGTCTTTCAAAGATGCAATCAGTATAAGATATATTAAAGCTTTTATATTTGGGGAGTGATGCTTTCCAAAACTGAGTGACTATTTTACACTTGACACCCCCTTCCCCCGACTCCCCCTGCACACCTCAGTTTGGATGAATACATTTCAAGTGCTCAGTAGACACCTGTCACTAGTGGTTGCCATTTTGGACAGCTCCATACCTTATTATCTGTTAGCAGTTTTTCCCAACTCTAAGAAAACCCAACATTACAGGAACTCTGATTGGCACTTCAAAGGTTGTTATTATGGGAATTTCCTATTTAAGGGAATCTCCTTTGTAGGATGAACAAGCATTCCACTTTTTCCAGGCCTGCGAGTTGGCTCAGTATGTGGGAGTTTAGCCACTAAGTGAGGGAGAGTCCCAGGTAGACTGAGATAAACTGTTCACATCAAGTTTAGGGGACAATTTTAAGTGCTGGGAGAGCATCTGTGTTGCTTTCACTGGACACAGCCTGAGCTCTCTCTGTATTTCTGGAAGCCATTTCAAATCTTCATGCTCTCTCAGGATGGTGTTCTGGGAAGTTTCATTGGCGATCAGGGAACAAATTTCACCAGACTTTTGAACATTTTGTCTCGCTGACCTTCTGGTTACTTGTCCAGCTTCCTGTATCACAGGAACATGTCTCCCTACAAACAATGAATGACCTTTCCAGGTGCCTTCTACCCAGGGAATTATGTTGTGTCTTGGTAGCTGATTTCATTGTCTGCCTGACCTGGGGTAAAACTCATTATTTTTTAAAAAAGTCAGTTTGAATGTGTGCCCTGATCTTTATAGAGCCATATAATATTTATGATAACCAGTGTTTCTTTTCCTGAAAAAATTTTTATAGCCATCAACTTAAATTATTAATTGGATTTTATACTTTATGAAATCATTCAACAAATATTTGACTACAGTCTCAAGATTATTTAAACTTTCCATGGTTTAAATAGCCTTAGTTTCCGTTAGTATCAGACTCCATATTGGTAAGTGGAGATAGTAATAAATGTAGCCTGTTTCACAGGATACTGTGAAGATTAAATGTACATTGAAAATTCAAGAATTGTGTGAATTGCTTCAAAGAGGCTTGGTATGCAGCACATGCTAAGTTCATACTATGACTGCTAGATCTTTCTTGAGGTCAGGATGTACATCTGAAACATTCCCATCACACTTTCTTGGAAATGCTCAAAGTACCGCCTGTCTTAGTTAGGGTTTCTATTGCTGTGAAGAGACACCATGACCATGGCAACTCTTAAAAAGGAAAACATTCAATTGAGGGTGGCTTATAGTTTAAGAAGTTCAGTCCATTATCGTCATGGCAGAACATGGCAGCATGCAGGCAGACATGGTGCTGGAGAAGGAGCTGAGAGTTCTACATCTTGGTCCACAGGAAACAGGAAGTGAACTGTGTGCCACACTGGGTGTGGCTTGAGCATATAGGAGACCTCAAAGCTGACACCCACTGTGACAAACTCCTTCCAACAAGGCCACACTTCCTAATAGTGCCACTCCCTATGGCCAAGCATTCAAACACATGAGTCTGTGGGGCCCATGCCTATTCAAACCACTGCACTGCCTGCCGTAAGTAGAATAAGCACCTAACCAAACCAATTGTCTGGGCCCAGCAATCCCAGACTGCCTTTTGCCTCTGGCTGACTCGGTAGTCAGTTTCTGAAGCCTCCTAAATGTAGTTCACACGCTGCCCCCATGACCAGAGCAGGGACTGGTTATCTTATGTGCTGGTTTCTGACTTATCTGGCAACCAGCCCTGAAATACAATATCATCAAATAGTATGCTCTCTGGCTAGACTCTGCATACCCCCTCCTACTGTTTTTCCATAGATTTTACAAACAGTTGGGGTCTGGATTTTACAAACTTCAGTAGAATCAGTGAAGAAGGAAAGCTTCCATGTAGGATTTAAATGAAACAGAATCATCACAGGTTGCCTTACTATTGCAGATTCCTTCTACTTTTGTTGTGTTAGAGTTTTGTTTTATTTTCAGCTAAACCCATCTTCTATGGTAGAGAGTGCCAGAAACTTACTTGCCCAGCTTCTGTTGTGTCTAGACTAGGAGATGCTATCCTGGCTGGTGGGATAAAGGAAAATACCCTCTGGGGAGTTCCAGGACAAAACCTCTTCATCCCTTTCTTATTATACCGGCTACTTGGAGCTGAGGCAGGCTGCACAAGAAAGACCATATTGGAGAGCCATGGAAGAATTTACCCCATTGGAGGAGGGGATGAGGGGTGGAGGGAAAGGCAGGGGGCGGGAGGAGGGAGGAGAGGGGGATCTGTGGTAGGTATGTAAAGTGAATTAAAAAAATCTAAAAATCTAAAATGAAAAAGAATATATATGTACACACACACACACACACACACACACACACACACACACACACACACACACACATATAGTTGCTGCTGCTCTCACATTAGTGAAGTGTTGAATAAACTTGCTGGAACCTCCTGCCTCCAGACCTCTTGTTTTATGAGATTTATTAGTAGACCCCTGTTGCTTAAGTCATATTTGGTTGGGTATTTAGTCTCTGTTCTGGCAATATCCTAGCTGACATTAATGGACTCTTTGATGGCCCTAAGAAGATTAGGCCTCAATAATTAGGCATAATCCCATGTTCTTTTTTTTTCAAGACTCCTGCTGCTAAGAGCCAACAGTGAACTGTCATTTCTAGAACTTCTCAGGTATGTCCCCACAGGCACTGCGAGGTGATGGGCACTCGTGCAAACCTTGGAGTCAGATCTTGACAAGTATGTCCTTCAGCAATTTCGTTAAACTCTTGTTTTATTTTCTTCATCTGTGAGCTGAGGATGATGATACTATATTTACAGGGTTTCCTATGAAATGAATCAATGCGTCAACAGCACTTATAGTGCCTGCAACATAGTATACACCACGGATGAGAGTTATTCTGCTTATGTACCACTCATTTTGCACAACTTCGTGTTATCACTAGTACTAGGTGCACACACACACACACACACAGAGGTGGGGGTATGGGAAAATGTTATCCCTTAGTTTCAGGACCCATTGCTGGTGACGATTGGAGCATAGGTAGCTTATATGAAATTGCACAGTATTTGCACACAATACACATACAGCCTCCTGTGTACTTTAAGTCACCTCTAAGTTATTTTCAATATTTGATACAATGTAAATGCTCTGCAAATAGTCGCCACACTACATTACCTTAGGGAATAATAGCAAGAAGAAGTATATAGATGTTCAATCCAGATGCAACTTTTTCCTCAAACGTTTTGTATCCATATTCATTGAATCCCATTTTGGAGGGCCAAGTATATACATGTCTTCTTTCTCCATTGTCTGTGACTTGGTGACTCTTTTTTGCTCACCCCAAAGACAGACTTCACCTTGCCTATTTCTTGGAGCCAGGAGGTGTGGAACATCCTCAATTACCTTTGTTTTAGTTTCTCTGGAAAAAGACCTTGAGAAAGTTCAAGCTGTTTATTTAGAACAGGATTCAAGGAAATTTCACCAATGTAGGAGGGAAGTGATGGAGGAAGGGAAGAAAGGCAATAAAGCAGATACAGGTGGTAACAGCAAGCAACTTCCCACAGTGGACAAGGAACAGCCCACGTTGTTTCATCCCCCTAGGAGTCCTTAGTGTACGTGCAGTGTCTCAGAGTACCGCCCCACCTCCCAGGGTCAACCTTGCTGAGCTATTCAAATGCCATGGCCCTTCAGGCTTTGGTCCCGAGCTGCTGGGGGTGGCTTGATGCATTTGTTCTCAGACCTTTTGCCTCTGTGGGTGGGCAGGCAGCCCCAGCCTCCAGAGAAAATTGACAGCCAGCTGAAAGACAGGCAGGCAGACCACAATGAAAAGGCTCCCTAGGCTCAAGTGGGACTGGATTAAACTCAGTGAATGTGGTTCCTCCCCACCCTCCTTGGGGGGAGGGATGTGGCGGAAGCTAGGCTGTCCAAGAAACTTTGCTAGCTCAGCAACGGGACACAAAGAAGAGTAAGAAATTGACTCGAAGCGAGTCACAATCTGGTGGCAGAGGTAGACATGTTCACAAACACCGTATTACCAGTGTTTATCATGTGAGAAGCAGAAGATGAGAAGTTGGTTTCTTTTCACCTAGGAGATTAGGAGATGGTGAGACTGTGGGAAAACAGACCCCTTCGTGTATGGTTGCTAAGAGCAACAATTTGGCACTGGGTTTCAGATACACAAATGTGTTTACCTTTTGGCCCAGCCATCCAACTTCTGGGAATTTATCCTTTATGTCTGCCCACACAAGAATAACGTAATGAATGCTCAAGCTTATTCCTTCCAGTGTTACTGTGGTGACATAATATTGGCAGCAGTCAAAGTGTCCATCAACAGGGACTTGTTAAATCCATGCTGACATGCCTACACAATGGAGTACTATGCAGGTGTATAGAAGAATGAGGTCACTTTGCCCTGAATGTATTGTTACATTGAAAAAAAAAAGCCTAAGATGAAACGGCATAGTATGTGTGGTGAGACTGTGGGTTTCGGGGCTGACCATGGAGAAAGCGTGATTGCGAACTGACAGCAAGCTTTCTTTAGACAGCACTTGGCTAGGATGCTCTGCCTTACTGCCTCCTTAAATACATTCATACGAGCCACAGGCCTAGTGTATGTTGATCAGAAAAGATCTTCACAGCTGGAGACATCCAGAGACAGTCACAATTGCTCACCATCAAGAAGGGGAAGAAAGCAAGGGGACTTCTTGGGGAGGGGGGAATTGAAGAAGGGTCATGCATTTAAGTGATGTAGCCCAGGAGCAAGATAGGAGTTTCTGGGTCAGAGAGCTCAGATAGGAAGCAGTGCTGTTACTAGAATTCGTACGGTCAAAACTTGTGCTCTGGCAGCTCTGACAATGTAGACTCAGCTACTTATCTTTAATATGCTGATTACAGCAGTAATAGAATTAATAGAGAAGAGCAGAGAATGAGGGGAACAAGTAAATACAGTAAACCCATGACCTCCAAGTCCACCTTCGGACATGAGGTTTGGTTTAAAGCAGTGGTTCTCAACCTTCCTAATGCTGTGACCCTTTAATGCAGTTCCTCATGTTGTAGTGACCCTAACCATAACATTATTTTCAATGCTACTTTATAACTGTAATTTTGCGACTGTTATGAATCGTAATTATCTAATATGCAGAATATCTGGTATGTGAGCCTGTGAAAGGGTTGTTTGACCCCTAAAGGGGTCGCAGCCCACAGGTTGAGAACCACTGGTTTAAACAGAGCGAGCAGTATGCATAACTAAGTTGCTCATTCAAGGTATGGTTCTGTCCATCATTGACCCGACCTTGGCTCAGCTCTTGGCTCTCAGTTTATCCTGAATAGCTAGCTACTAAGTACTCCAGTAAAGCTCAACCTCTTATGACATGGAGGGTTATGACTTTATTATGGTCGATAGATGCATGTTGGGCAGTTAGATTGTAAAGCAAACTCCACAGAATTTATTCTCCCCCATGAGCAGTGAGTGGTCCAACTTAACCCTAAAATTTATGTACTAAGTACAAAAGAAAATTTATTTTTGTGAGAAAATACTTGCTACAACTATGTGCTATAACACACACACACACACACACACACACACACACACACACACACACACACACACACACACACACGGGTTTTGTGACCAGAATATGTAAAGAATGTCCTCAAACAAATAAAAGAGGACAAAATAAAAAACTGACTAAGCAAGGACACTTGATCAACTATGTTCATAGCAGTGTTATTTGTAATAGGCATTTTTAGAACTTTTCAGGGCTTAGCTTACAGCTCGCCACGTAGTAGACAGAAAGTATTAAACTAGTGAATTACCCCTTAAAAACTGTACCAATCCTGTGACACATTGCCTACAGTGTCTCCTAGGCTAGCATGTAAAGGAAGAGAGCATTTTCATTGAATGATAGGAGCCCAAACACTTGTGTATAAGGTGCAGAAATGGGAAATTGAAAGGCACGAGCAGAGTTTGATCCAATATAGAGTAGCCAACATGGAAACAGGTCACCAGCACTCTGCCCTACTACACGTTGTATAAAAAAATTGAAGCAGCATGGTAGGGGTAACTCTTAGCAGCTTGCAGAAAAATTCAACAGAAACTCTTGAGTAGTCAGACTTCTGGTTCTGAGATGGCAACTCCAAATGAAACAAATGAGTGGACATATAATGTTCTCATTTTCCTGAATCATCTCTAAGCTGGCATAAAGAGTGTGGGTGGGAGAGATGATGCCAAAAGACAGAAAAAGAAATTTGGAAGAAAAGCTGTGGAACACAGTAAAACTCTTTCCCGGAAGGTCTCTGGCTCCAATCTCCTAATTATTTTGTTCCATCCTCCCTCCTGAATACAGAATCTCTGCAATAATTCTGGAGCTGTCAGGGCAGCTTGGTCCAGCTTGAACTAAGAGTAACTCTTTGTTCTTGAATTGACAGTGCACCAAGAACAAGGATGCATTTTGCAAGGAACAATTCTCTGTGATGCCTCCCAGAAATAGATGGTCTCCCTGAAAGAATATTTCCATCTTTAATTTCAACGATGCTTTAATAATGGGGAGGATTTAAGCAGCTAACTGCGGAAGACTGAATATCCAAGAACACTGTCTATCACATATTTCTGTTTACATGAATATTTTTAAATACTCAAGGAACTTTCCATCATGGCTGATTTTGTGTTTTCCACAATAACAGCATTGGCCTATCACCTCACACTTCTATTTCTGATTTTCTAATATTTATTGCTTTGCTATACTATTTTCACATTTACTATTGAATGAGGGAAAAACCCATTCCTGTTGTTGGCTTCTTTAAGAAGCATCACATGATCTTGCTGCATTAGTAATAAATATTGGCTTAAGGGAACTTTTTGAATTGTCATCCTTGATATTTCACCACTTTACAATTCTTTTCAACACAAATACAGACCTTTCCCTTTTGAGTACTTCCAAGTGATAGCTTTGACTTAATTAGCTTGAGTCATTTTTGTAAACACAAATGTTCCTCTCTAATTTGTCAGCTAAGGAAACTTTTTAGGAATGGTCAACTGTCATTTTGATCCCCAGCTTTCTGGTTCTGGTTATGTAACAATGCCCCCCCCCCACCGTGCAAGTATAGAAGGAGCTTGACATCCCCATCTGTTTGAGGGAACACGAGAAGCCCCAGTCTTAGTGAATAAGTAAAAGGGCGTTTCCTCTGAGCCTATGGCTGGGCAGCAACACACTTTGCCCCTTGAGTTGCCTCTGTTCATGGTGTGTGATGTGTGCTTTATGCTGCTTGGGTTACCCACTAGAAAATCATGGCACCATCCTGCATAGTACTTTCAATAAAATTGACAGGCACAAAGAGCTCTCCAACCAACACCAGTGATTTGGGGTGAGCAGACAGCCCTACTAGTAAGGAAATAATGCTCCAGAGAGTGAGAGAGAAGCCCATTCATTGTGAGCATTCAGGGATCCCTGGCTGTGTGGGTAGGAGGGGAATGGAGCTTGGTGATATCTTACTAGAGCTTTTAATGACCTCAAGGCCAAGGGGCTTTGGGTCAAGCAGTAAAGCAATTTTCTCAGCTGATTATTTTGTCAGCGTTGCTGAAATGTGATTGGTAAGTTGACATGATGTACATATGTAAGTACATGGCTTGGTGCTTTGATGCACATATGTATCATGAAATGATCACAACAAGGAAGGACTCCCTTCCTCACTTTCTGTGGCAAATGTATCTTAGCAAACTTAACTCTATAATAACATGTTCTTTACTATATTGTGTTGTTTTTAGAGCCACAGAATTTCCTCATCTGTAGAACTGAAACTTTCATTACCATTTCTCCATCTTGTCTCTTCTCTTGGGAACACCATTCCACTTTCTTTCTCTCTGGATCTGACTATTTTAGAATTACAAGACACTTGTTCTGTCAGTTCTGATGATGCTGGATCTTAAGCCATTTTCTCCTCACTGGCAGATACTCATGGGCCTTGCACTAATTACTTTTTTTTTGTCCCTGTGATAAAATACCCAAGGAAGTAAGTTAAGGGGAAGAGTTTATTTTGGCTCACAGTTTAGAGGGCACAGTCCATCACAAAGTTGGGAAGGCCTGGCAGGTGGAGAGGCTCTTGCAAGTTGGCAGGAACTTGTGATACAACTTCCTTACTTCTTTGTGGATCAGGAAGTAGAATGGGATGAGAAGCATGGCCAGACTATGACTCTCAAAAGGCTATAGCCAGTGATCTATATGAGTCCCTATGTCCCAAAGGTTCTACAATCTCCTGAAGCAGCACTACTAGCTAGGAACTAAGTGTTCAGGCAACACTAGACCAAACTTATAATAATTCTCATGTCCCTTTAGTAGCTTAGCCCTTCCATAGACTTGATATATGCTTTTGTTTTTATTACTTCTTTTATTTTTTGAGATCAGAATATAACTACATCTTTCCTCTAAATCCTCTCATCTACCTCTTCTTATTCTCTTTCAAATTCATAACCTTTTTCATTAATTGTTGTTACAACATATACTTATATAATGCAACATGCAATATATACTATGATATATATATATATATATATATATATATATATATATATATATATATATATATATATTCCTAAATACATAAATATAACTTTCTCAGTCCATGTTATCTTACTCATATGCATGTATCCAGGGCTGACCATTTGGTATTGGATGTGCTTTTCTCTAGGGAAGGCTATTTCTCCTACTCTCAAAATTTCTTAGTTGCTTGTAGTTCTTTGTGTATGGCAGAGGCCTTATGGGCTTTCCTAGTCCATGTTAGCATGTCTCTTGTTGTGCATACTCAGCTCATATTTAAGCAGTCATGTTGGTGAGACTTTATGGCTGTAGCTTATGAAATTCCTAGAATACACAATCTCACAGCAAACTCCTTGGTTCTCTGGCTTTTACAGGTTTTTTTTTTTTAACTACCTCTTCCCAATGTTCCTTGAGCTGTAGGCATGGGAGTTGTTTTATAGATATATCTACTGGGAGTGGGATCCACAACTTGATATATGCTTTTTATATGTGGATTCCAGTGTATGTGGCTCTAGCCCCTGAGGATGCAGCGTGACAAAGAGAATTGGGTCAACAAAGAAGAGTAAGTTTCTAGGATGTCCTTGAAACATACTTGATCACTACTGATTATTCATGAAACACAGAGCAAATTCCTTACACAGCCAAGAGTTGTAGGAAGAGAAAAAGAATTGAAACTGACCTTGCCCTTGGCACTGCATAAATTGGAAATTCAAGTGTGGTCATTGATTCACCTTGTCTTGTAGACAAATTTCTAAATGGTCTTATTAAATAAAAAACATGAGCTGGGCAGTGGTGGTGCACGCCTTTAATCCCAGCACTCTGGAGGCAGAGGCAGGCAGATCTCTGTGAGTTCGAGGCCAGTCTGAGCTACCAAGTGAGTCCCAGGAAAGGTGCAAAGCTACACAGAGAAACCCTGTCTCGAAAAACCAAAACCAACCAACCAACCAAACAAACAAACAAAAACCAAAAAAAACCCCCATGGATCCAAATATGGGCCTTATATCAGGGAAATAGGGAAGGCCACCAGCCAACCTTACCTCACCAACTCTGTAGCATCCAAATGCCATGACTTCCTGTCTACCCAGGCTTTTATTTCCTTGCTGTTCTGCTCTCTCATTGGCTATCTAAGAGGGAAAGTGGCCATGTGGAACAGCTGCCCTTAGTGCCATCTAGCCAATATGATTTCCTGTACTTATTGAGTTTTCTTCTCAGTCTGTCCTGTTTTAACCTACAAGAAAAAAAAGGAATCAGAAATAGTCTATGGCCACACACTCCTGATGTCAAAAGCTAAGCAGAGTTGGACTTGGTTAGTGCTTGGATGAAAGAACCAAAAATATTTGATCGTTTTGTTTCAAGGAGAGAGTCTTTGTATATTGAATCCTAAGGACCTGCCTGACCCATGTCCCCAGACCTTTTCACTCTAAGGGGTGTTGAATTTGCAGACATTGTACTGTGTTCCTAAGCAATACAGAGCTGTCTGACTTTTTTGTCTAAGACTAATGACTCTTGCCACCTGTTAAAAGAGGCCCAGAGACCATCCCTGTCCACATCTCATCATCTTTCAAGCTTTCCTCAAAATGATATTGTGGCCAGCCCTGAAATTCTGTGTGCTGGTATCATTCTGTTTTAGGAATGTTGTGCTGTCTTTTAAGGGACTAATTTGAGGCAAACAGGAAATTAAGCAATAGATGACAATTTCTAATCATGTTTTAAAAATAATGGATTGCTAAGGAGATGCTTGAAGTTTGGGCTTTTAAATGTACACTCAGTCCCTAGCTGATTACTGTTGTGATGCAGGAGGACACACAGGGCACAAAAGGTGCTTCACAGGTACCATTTTGAATTAGCTACCATTGTGAGTTGAAATGGACTTCAGGGCCCATCCTGCAGTGTAGTCCCAGGCAGCCATTTTTGAGCCTGTCTCATTGGAACTGACCTCTTAAATTGCATCCTCCCACAATCTTGTCCTTTTCCCATTTTTCAGTTCGCTCCCTTTGTGGGCAGATAGCAGCTCTTTGGGAGTGGGTAGGGCTTGAGACAAGGAATCAGCCCCTTCTCTCAATGGCTTGTATCTTCAAGAGGCTTTTAAAGTACACATACATGGTTTTCCTTTCCTTTTCCTTTTTTTTAAAGTAAAAATAGCAGACTTATGAGCAGTTAAATAAGAATCCTTTATAAGTGGAGCTTTGGGAGAAGAAAAGGATGGATTAGAGATTACAGGACAGGAAGGTGGTTCAATGCTCAGGGATTGAGTTGGAAACTCTGAATGTGGAGGTGGTAGTCAGATTTAAATGATGAAGCATGGACATGGTTAGATTACTATGACAGATACAATGGCAATCTCCTTTCCAAGCAAGTTCAATTTTGATGTGAACTAAATTTATTTATGTGGCTATGGACTGTATAAATGTATAGAACAGTAAAGAGCCTGACCCAAATAACCTATGATCTCAGGAGACAGGCCAATCCTGGCTTTTAGAATATTGTGTCTGTTTGGGACTGTACTCTGGGTAGAGGGAGTGGGAAAACACTGTCATAAGCTCTGGTGGCCCTCATAAGGTCATGTATTTAAAGTTTAGTTTCCTGTTGGTGGAACTGCTTGGGAAGGATTAGGAGGTGTGGCCTTATTGGAGGATTTGCGTCACTGGGGGTGGGCTTTGAGGTTTTAAAAGCTCATGCCATTCCCAGTTAGCCGTCTCTGCCTGTGTTTGTGGATCGATATAAGCTCTCAGTTACTGCTCCAGTGTCATGCCTGCCTGCCTACAGCCATGCTCCCTATCATGATTGTCATGGACTCTAACCTTCTGGAATTGTGAGCCCCAAATGAATTCTTTTTTTTTATAAGTTGCTTTGGTTATGGTGCTTTGTCACAGCAATAGACAAGTACCTGAGATAGAAGCCTTGTGAGGGGGCATGTCTTCAGGACCTAAGATGCTTCAAGATTGTTCAGGAAGGTGTAAGAGTTCCCTAAGAAAAATATTCATACGAATGCATACTTAACACGATGTAAAGAAGAAGGGACAATAAAACCCTCTCTCCAGGCTGGAGAGATGGGTAAAATGCTTGCTGCATAAACATGAGAATCTGAGTTTGGATCCCCAGCACCCACATAAGACAGGCACAGTGGTACAGCTCTAATTCCAGCACTGGGGTTGGGGGGCAGGGATAGGAGGATCCCTGAGGCTTGCTGGACATTCTGTCTACTGAATCTGTGAGCTCCAGGTTCAGTGAGAAACCTTGTTTCAACAAACAAGGTGGAGAGTGATTGAGAAAGACACTAGGTGTCGACCTCTGATCTCCACATGCTTATGTACACACATGCATACACATATGTACACATATACCACACACAAGGGATGAATAAATAACAAATAATTACAAATAAACAAAACCCCTGTTTCCTGAGAATTTCTATGGTATTGCAACAAAGAAGGTACTATCGGGACAAACGGTGTTCTGTTGAATTTTGGCAAGCTATAAAATGAGAGAACGGGAATGATGAGTTCACATAGATGGCTAGTCTGGGCACTGAAGTGAATGCCTAAGTGTAAGTGCACTGCACACACACTGGCTGTGGGATTCTGCCGTTTCCACATATGTTGACTCAATGCTACTTTCTCCCAGGGTGGCTGTCATGCAGAGAAAGCCAGTGGGAACAGAAAGAGTTGATTTATTTCCTGATTACCATGCTCCACTGAGCACTCTGTCTGCTAGAAAAAAACAACTACCTGCTCGGGAAGGGCTGGTTTTTGCAGCAGAGCTCTGCTTCCTTTGCACAGTACGAATGTTAGGTCCTTTGCTTCTTTCTTGCTCTTTCAATTCATACGTCATGGAAATAGAAGACTTTGGAGGCAAAATATTCTTGAAAATACATAAAGTCAATGTTTAAACAGAAAAAAGGAAAATATTTTCTTTACAATTTTTATGAACCAGAAAGAAATACTCGTAGATTCATCAATAGCAATTGAAGCCGATATTCATTTTTGTTTTATTTTACAGACAGGGTCTCATGTGGATGGAGCTAGCCTTGAACCTTTAATCTTCCTATCTCTACCCCCAAAAAGCCAGGGTTACAGATATATGCCACCACACCGAGATTTTGACACTCATTACAAAAATACAGTTATTCCGAGAAGCTTAGATTTCTGGGACAGATTCATGACACAAAAGCTAAAACCCTTGTTCCCCACGTCCACAAACACTGGCACAATAAACAGCCTCAAATCACTGAAACGGTTTCATATAGTACAAGTATCGGTGATACTTTTTAGATAAATCAGCCTGGCACTTGTTTTTGTCACTTGAAGGAAATAATTGTCTGACATCTTTTGAGTTTGAAGATGGCTCTGAGCAATTAAATTATCTTTGACAGAACCGCTCGCGGCAACTTCATATGGTTGACAAGGAGCTCTCTGAATAATTGAATTGCTCATTTCCCTGTACACAGAATTTCACAGTCAACTGGCTTACCATGGGGATACTGCATAAATAATGGCAAATAAAAATGAAGCAAAAAGATGGAATAGTCCAGAAAGCTGGGTGCTGGGATTTGGGGCCACTCCAGGTTTAATTTCTTATTTCTGTTGTATGGGGGTCTGGAAGTGGAAGATCCACGACCTTGCCGGGGAGGACTCTTGTGCAGAAGAATTTGGTAAGGGCTGTCATGGCACCCACAAGACAGTGTGGTTTGAGTCAGGGGAGAAAATTGAGAGACAATGGCAAGATGTGCAGAGATGGCTGACTGAAGAAGAAGCCGTCTTTCATTCCGTGTGTCTGAATGTTCCACCAATTTTATTTACTTCACAGGAATGGAGCTGGATGGGGTCCCCCTTAGCCTGTGGGCTGGAAGTGTGTGTGTGTGTGTGTGTGTGTGTGTGTGTGTTGACAGTGCCTGATGTTGTGAGGGTCTTTGTGGCTTTTGTCTGAGAGGTTCTGCTCTGATTTCATCAGGAACGTGACGATGTTTGTGGTTGTTATTTTTAGCAGCAGCTTTCCTGATAGTCAGGTGAGTCCCTCGCTGAGTAGAGAGGTCATGTCATATTGACTCTCCATCACATTAGCTAAGGCAGGCCTTAGTGACTACTGAAAAACAGATGGATTGAGTTGACTCTTACCTCAATCCTCTGGGTTGGTTCTACTTCCCAGAGGCCTCCCTTCCTCCAGGCCACCAGCTCTTTTGCATCACTGAGTTGATTTCATTTCACAGAGTTTGTTTTCCTAAATGGCTGAGGCAGGGTTTCACAGCTTGGGCACTGGTGCTGACATTTTATGCAGAATTAGTCTTTGTTTTGAGGATCTTTCTGTGCACTGTGGGATGTTAAGTAGTATCTCTGACTTCAATTTACTAGATGCCAGTAGCAGGAAACATTTTTTAGCATATGTATCTCACATTTTGGGGTCATACGTACACTAAAATCTATTTGTTAATTATTTGAAATTCAAATTGAACTGGGCATTTATATTTTATCTGGTAACACTTCTTTGCGTGTGTGTGCATGTGTGCGTGTGCACGCACAAGTGTAGGTATATGTTTGTATCTGTGTGTACAGGTCTACATGCATGTGTGTGCATGCTTGTGGAAAACAGAGGTCAAATTCAAATGTTGTTTCTCGGGAGCCATCCACCTTGCTTTGTTTTTAGGTTTTTTTTTTTTTTGAGACAGGCTCCCTTCACTGGCCTGTAGCTTTGCCGATTAGGCTAGGCTGGCTGGCTGTTGAGTCTCAGGGACTCTGTCAGCCTCTCTCTACTTCCCTAGTTCTGGAATTACAAGCACATACCACTGAAGCTCACTCAAAAAAAAAAAAAACATGGATTCTGGGGATTGAACTCAGGTAGGTCCTTGTGCTTGTGAGGCAAGCACTTTCCTGACTGACCTATCTCTATAGTGTTGGCAGCACTTCTGAGGGGACCAAAACTGCCTGGCTTGAGGATACTAGGTTTATATATGTCACTTTGAGAAATCAAAGGAAGCACTCTAGAATTCGTAAGATGGAAGGTGCGAAGGGCCTCAGTATGGGTGGTTAGCCAGGGAGCACAAATCAAATGCACAGTGAGATACTGTCAGTGGCACCAGGGAGACACAGCCTAGCACAGCTGCCCAGAACTTGGTCAGTCTTCCCACCCTTACACATAGTGCTCTCCATTCTGGTCCAAGCTGAAACCTCGACTCTGCAGCAGAAAGGCATTGCATGGCTAGGCACAATGAAGTAAGCTAGTGAGTTTAGTAAGTATTTAGGCAGAGAGTTACACAGCAAAAGGACAATACGCACTTCAAAACATAGGTGCAGGCTTCTCAGAGGGAACTATATTAGGCATATGTATACTGGCTATATATTTAATTTTTCCCCTTCTAAGTTACATTTCTTAAAGGGTGTAATTTATTTTAAAAATGTTAAAAATTAAGCTAAAGGCCTTTAGAAGAGCTATATGGAAACCTACTACTCTAGAAGCTCCTTAAAAGGTGTAAAAGGAATTGAAATGGAATTACTATATAATAGGTGAGACAATGCCCCAACTGAACATTATATTTTATGAAGTAAAACCCCCAGTACCAGGAATGAGTTACCTTTGGTTGAGTCATTGGACAAAGGGATCCCATAGATTTCCTCCAAAACATTATAGGCCAATGCAATGCTATTGGTCATCCTATACAATGTGATAGTAATTGCTGAGGACACTGTTCATGTATGTCGTCAAACATGGAGAACTGAAGCTAGTGTCCAACCAGAAGCTTCCCTGTACTATGAACACTAGTCAATAGCAGGGAAGCTTCTTGGTGGACACTAGCTTGACTTCACCATGTTTGATGTATTGCTTTTACTATAGACCAATGCATTGCGCAACCCACATCAGAGAAGCTTCTGTTTGCAGCAGAAAACACAGAGGCCCATAATGGAACAACATGCAGAGTATGAGGGACTTTGGAGTACTCAGTTCTAAATGGGATGCCTTTATCAAACCCTTCCTCTCAAGGCTTAGGAATCTATGCAGTAGAGGTAGAAAGAGCAGAGGAGTGATAGCCAGGCGGTGGTGGTGCACGCCTTTAATCCCAGCACTCAGGAGGCAGAGGCAGGAAGATCTCTGTGAGTTCGAGGCCAGACTGGGCTACAGAGTGAGTTCCAGGAAAGGCACAAAGCTACACAGAGAAACCCTGTCTCAAAAAAAACAACAACCCCTCCCCCCAAAAGAGTGGAGGAGTGGAATGAGAGGTAGTAGATGCCTCCAAGGAAATTTTCTTCCAGACGCAGTGGGGTGATGTACATATGAACTCACAGAAGCTGTGATACCATGCACAAGACCTGCACAGATTCAAGCCAGACCAAATGCCAGCTCAGAGATGGGGAAAGAGACAAATTCCTACCCTTAACCACAAAGCTATTTGCAATTGATACTTTCTGGGAGAGGGGAAATTTGTTTTCTCCAGTGGAGTGGTGCTGAGTGTATCAACCACACTCCATAGCAGGCCTCGTGCTCAGGAGTGGTTGGCCAACACAAAACAGACTCCATGATTTTAGGTGTGTTTCTTTTGGTTGGGGCTTGGTATGTTTTTGTCCTTTTTGTTTTTGTTGTTTTTTATTTTGTTGTTGTTTTTTCTCTTGAGAGAGATAAAGAAAATGAAGATGGGTGGGTAGGGTAATGGGAAGGATCTGAGAGGACTTGGGGGAGAGGAAAAAAATTTGGTTAAGATATACTGTATGGGAAAATTTAAAAATAACAAAAGGAAGAAAATGTAAGAATTCAAACTTAAGCAAAAGTACAATCTATTTTACTTATTTTTCTTGGAGAATTTCCTTTTGTAAATGAAATTGTAAGGTAGTTTTATGAGATATACTCTCAAGGAAGCATGTGACCAATGGATCAAGGAGCAGAGTAGGAAGGTTGGTCTTTTTCCCTTTTTCTCTCTATCTGTCTCTGTCTCTGTGTCTCTGTGTCTGTCTGTCTGCCTGTCTCTCTCTCCTGTCTGTGTTGTTTTCAGTTGTATGTGGAGAAGGTTGCTTGAAATACGGTCTTGCCCTCAATATAAAACCAGTTACACTGAATCTGATAGCAAAGAAAGTAGGAAGTAGTCTTGAACACATTGTCACAGGAGACTACTTCTGAAATAAAACACCAGTAGCATAGACACTGAGAGGAACAATTAATAAATGGGACCTCCTGAAACTAAGAAGCTTCTGTAAGGCAAAGGACATGGTAAATAAGACAAAACAACAACCTACAGAATGGGAAAAGATCTTCACCAACCCCACATCTGACAGAGGTCTGATTTCCAAAATATATAAAGAATTAAAAAAAACTAAACATCAAAATAATGAACAATGCAATTAAAAAATGGGCTACAGAGCTAAACAATTCTCAACAGAAGAATCTCAAATGGCTGAGAGACATTTAAGGAATTGCTTAACATCCTTAGTCATCAGGAAAATGCAAATTAAAATGACTCTGAGATACCATCTTACACCTGTCAAAATGGCTAAGATAAAAAACACTGAAGATAGCTTATGTTGGAGAAGATGTGGAGAAAGGGAACACTCCTCCACTGTTGGTGGGAATGTAAATTTATACAGCCACTTTGGAAATCAGTATGGCAGTTTCTCAGAAAATTGGAAATCAATCTTCCTCAAGACCCAGCAAAACCACTCTTGGGCATATCCCCAAGGAATGCTCAATCATACCACAAGGATACTTGCTCAAGTATGTTCATAGCAGTATTATTTCTAATAGCCAGAACCTGGAAACAACCTAGATGCCCCTCAACCAAAGAATGGATTAAGGAAATATGGCACATATACACAATGGAGTACTACTCAGCAGAGAAAAACAATGACATCATGAAGTTAACAGGCAAATGGATGGAACTAGAAAATATCATCCTGAGTGAGGTAACACCAACTCAGAAGGACAAACATGGTATGTACTCACTCATAAATGGATACTAGATGTAAAGCAAAGGATAACCAGACTGCAACCCACAGCTCCAAGAAGGCTAGCTAGTAAGGAGGATGCTAGGAAAGACACAGGGATTCACCCAGTGCTGGAGAAATGGATGAGATCTCCATGAGTAAACTGGGGATGAGGGGTGGGCAGTGGAGGTTAGGGGATGGGGGATGAAAAGATAAGAGAACAGGATGGTCGAGCTGGAACAGGGACGGAGTGGGAGAGCAATGAAAGAGTTACTATGATAGAGGGAGACATCATGGGGATAGTGAGAAACTGGGTGCTAGGGGAGTTCCCAGTAATCCCCAAGGATGACCTCAGCTTAGACTACTAGCAATAGTGGAGAGGGTGCCTGAACTGGCCTACTCTGGTAATCAGATTGGTGAATACCCTAACTGTCATAATAGAGCCTTCCTCCAGTAACTGATGGAAGCAGATGCAGAGATCCACAGCCAAAAACCAGGCCAAGCTCCAGGAGTCCAGTCGAAGAGAGATGAGAGGGATTCTATGAGCAAGGGGCATCAAGATCATGATGGGGAAACCTACAGAGACAACCAAACCAAACTAGTGGGAACTCATGAACTTTAGACCAACAGCTGTGGAGTCTGCATGGGACTGGACTAGGCCCTCTGCATAGCAAGCCAGTTGTGTAGCATGATCTGCTTAAGGGACCCTTTGGTAGTAGGATCAGAATCTATCCCTGGTGCATGAGCAGGGTTTTTGGAGCCCACTACCTATGATGGGACATCTTGCACAGCCTTGAGGCAGGGGGAGGGGCTTGGACTTGCTTCTACTAAATGTACCTCCCCATGGGAGGCCTTACCTTCTTGTAGGAGGGAATGAGGATGAGTTGGGAGGGGGAGGCCGGAGGGGTGGGAAGAGGCAAGAGGGGGATCTTTGATTTATATGTAAAGTGAATAAAAAAATTTTCTTAGTAAAAAAAAATGTAAAAAAAAAAAAGAGAGAGAAATAGAGTCTTGCTATGCAGCCCAGTCTGTCCTGGAACTCATAATCTTGCTGCTGTAGCCTCCAAAGTTTTAGGCTTATATAAGAGTATTGTGCCGGGCAGTGGTGGCACACGCCTTTAATCCCAGCACTCGGGAGGCAGAGGCAGGCGGATCTCTGTGAGTTCGAGGCCAGCCTGGGCTACCAAGTGAGTTCCAGGAAAGGCGCAAAGCTACACAAGAGAAACCCTGTCTCGAGGGAAAAAATAAAGAGTATTGTACAAAGCAAAGGAAACAATCAAGCAAAGAGAGCTTACAGAATAGGAAACAGTCTTAGGTAGCTATGTATCTGACAGAGAATTAATATCTAGAGTATACAAAGAACTGAAAAAAAATCAAGCAACCTGATCAATGAATAAGCTAATGAAATGAGCGGAAGTTCTCAAAAGATGAAATACAAATGATCAATAAATAGATGGAAAAATGTTTACCCTCAGTAGCCACCAGAGAAATGCAAATGAAAGCCATACAGATTCATCTCACTCCAGTCAGAGAGGCAGTCATTAAGAAAGCAAATAACAACAAATGCTGGCAAGGCTGCAGACGGGAGGGAACCTGTATACACTCCTGGTTTGAATGGAAACTAGTGAAGTTATCAATGGAAATCACTATGGAGGTTCCTCAGAAAACTAAAAGCGATCTACCATATGACCTAGCCACACTACTCCTGTGAATTTTCCAGAAGGACTTCAAGTTAACATGTCACTTGATATGTCCACATCAGTGTTTATTGCAGCACTCTTCAAAACCACTGAGTTACCATCATAGGTATCTGTCAATAGGGGAATAGATTTTAAAATGTTATATACATATGTGAGACAATATAAAGGTTTTATATGTAAAAAAATCAGACCTATGTCATTCATCATTTCCATTTATCCATTCAAATCTTGACTATATGTTCTTAAAGCATTTCCCATGTGTATTATCAGGACTGTGATAACCAGTTACCATATACAGAATCATGTTGTCTTGAATGGCATTAGCTAAAATAGAAATATTCATTATCAAAATTTTTACTTTACAGCCAAAGTATGAAAAAATCACCAATGAGGTTAGAGTGAACTCATGATATTTAGGAAACTCCAATTTTCTCTCTAATTATAAAATAGTATCAACAAGGTTCATTAAAATGAATGACAACATACAAATTTAAAATTTAAAGCATTAGACAAGAATTCCTTTTAGTTGATGTGATGGCACACAGCTATCATCCCCAGCACATTGAAGGAAGGGGCAGGATGAGCTGGAGTTCAAGGCTAGCCTAAGCTACACATTGAGAGCTTATCTCAGAAAAAAAAAGAAAGAAAAAAGAAAATCTTTTTCATGTGCATTTTCCAATACAATACAATAAACAAGTGAATAAGTTCTCACTGAACATTTTCATACTCATCTCAGCATAGACTGGAGGAGACCAAGGTCTAGAGGCCCATTTGAAATCACAAGGCCATTCCAGTGAGTCTGGCTGAAATGGCTTCTGCAGCTTCAGACGAGAGGAATCATAAAAGAGACAGGAGAAAGGTTTAGTAGTGACAAGTGTGGAGCCATGTGATTCTAAAATTACTTATTCATTCCGTATGAAATAATTACTTCGTTAAGGCAACCCTTCCAACACATGCTATTAAATCACAGTGTTCAGGCTCTAGTTACTCCAGGGGAAGGAGAAGAGCTTGGAGACTGAATCCAGTTTTCTCCTAATTGGCTCGTCTTGGCATCATATAGCTGGAGGAGCGAGAGAACAGAAGGTAGAGAGGGAGGCTGCTAAGCTTCCATCTTACATGAATTCTAATGACTTGCAAAACTAGCTCTTTACAAATTAATGTCACCAGGATCTCACTCTGGCTCCCTTGGGCTCCTTGATCCTTATGATCTCTGTCGAAAGAATTTCGGCAAGGTACACAGAATGTGGTGTAGAGATAGGCACAGTTTATTACAGAAGAAAGTGGAGCATTCTCCAGGGGGAAAGATAGAAAGGCGAATGAGAGAGGGAGGGAGGGACAGAGAGAGGGAAACAGAGACAGACATACAGACAGACACAGAGGGAGAGAGAGGGGAAAGGGAGGGAGGGAGGAAGAGAGAGAGAGAGAGAGAGAGAGAGAGAGAGAGAGAGAGAGAGAGAGAGAGAGAGAGAGAGAGAGAGAGAGAGAGAACACGGTGGCTCAAAGATAATTATTCTGATTTACATTTTAGACAGGTTTTGTACCAGTTTAAAGGCCCTGGAACAAACAGCTTTCCCGAGGGGAGTGTTCCTGTCCAGGGGATTGACAGATCCATTTGGATTAACTTTCACAGAGGGGGCAGTGGTATGCCTTTGTTCTTTATCATAAAGCCTCCTACTAGACAGTAATCTTGTATGGTTTAGGGCTTCTGGAAGCAGGTTTGCATAGCTACCTATTAATGTTTTTCTGGGCAGTTCAGGATATCACATCTCTTTCCAGGAGCAGACACAGGATTCAGACTGTATTCCTTTTGCCAGTAATTATTGCCCTGAAGTTTTAGTTGCTGGCACTACAAACTAGTGATTACGAGGCAGGGGTCCAGCTCTAAATGACCTTCAAGCTTGCTAATATCGACTAGCTTTCTAACATTAGGGCATGAAAGAGTTTGCAAAAGACTCTGCTCTTCTGTTTGGGTATTCTGTAGCTGGAAGTGACACCAGAGCATCGGTGTTTGCTGTGGTCCCATTTCAACCTCAACCAGGTAATAACTGATCATGTCTCCTACTCACAGAAGATCATCTCCTGCTTTCCAGGCAGGTGAAGGTCTGAGCCATCCAGAACAGATGGCCTTTCTCTCCTGAAAGGTCTCAGGGGGAAAGCTGCTGCTTAAATGGATGAGGGAAAGCTTTCAAACAGGAATTCAAGTGCATTTTAACCTATGCCTCCCCTTCTCCCAACGTTTCCAATAGTCCTGATTTATCATCTTATCCACCTAACTAAGAAAGACGAAACAGGATCGTGGAGAATCATTAAAAAGGAAATTGTGTTGTTTCCATCAGGCTCTTCGTTGACAGCTTTTAAAATGTTGTTGCTTGAATAATATCATAACAGTAATGATCACTTGTGCAGTAACATCCAATGTATGGTATATGAATAAGTATATTTCACCATATTCTGAATAGAATATTTAACTTTTAATTTTCTTCACAAAGCAATGGCACTTCTCTGTATTTTATGCATCGAATGCCCAGCAACTCCCAGTTGCACAGATAAAGACATTAAGTCTCAGGAAAGATAAACGACTTCACAAAAGTCACGTAGCTAGAAAATATAGGTACCATAATCTGAGGATCAGTGAACTGGCTGTTGGGCCACATCCAGCCTGTTATGTGCTTATGTATCTCACTCAAGTGAAAGATGGTTTTAATATCATTAAGTGGTTTCAAACTTACAAAAGAATATTCCATGCCACAAAATTTATATGAAATTTGATTATAGCACCCATAAAAAGTTTTACTGGGACCCACATGCCCATTTGCTTACACATTCCCTGTAACTGCTTTACAGCTGCAATGTCAGAGTTCAGTACTGGTGACAGAGAACATATGGCCCGTAATTCCTAAAACATTTACTGCCTGGCCTTTCGCAGAAAAAATTTAATGACCGTTGTCTGTTCTACAATTCAGATAGTATCATTCCGTGTCTGAATGGGAGTACAGAGAAAAAATAAGAAGAAAAGTAGTTCATTGGGATTTAGAATTGAGTTTGCCATATTTTATTTTGTTTTGTTTTCTCGAGACAGGGTTTCTCTGTGTAGTTTTGGTGCCTGTCCTGGATCTCACTCTGTAGACCAGGCTGGCCTCGAACTCACAGCGATCCACCTGGCTCTGCCTCCTGAGTGCAGTGATTAAAGGTGTGTGCCATCGCCACCTGGCACCATATTTTTAAAACATGCAATCATATCCATGAGATGGTTTTACCAGTTTGGTCCTGATCATTTGCAAGAGAGTATAAGTCGAATGACTGTTACTGTGACTCTGTGTTCCCAATTCCTATAGACATGCTTTAATTATTTAGAATTTTTTTTTGAGGCATGATCTCATTATGTAACCCTAGCTGGCCTAGAACTGGCTATGTAGAGCAGGCTGGCCTTGAACTCAGAGATTCACATAGTTCTGTCTCTTGAGGGCTGGAATTAAAGGTGTGCACCACTATATCTGGTTTATTTAGGCTCTTAAAAAAACACATGCTTATATATTGGTATAAAATTATCAATATTTCTGGAAGCATTATGACATATTAATGTTCAAATATCAATTATAACTGTGCATCTTATTTGAAACTATTTTTATTAAGAAAATTAAATATGTATATTTTAATAACTTAATTTTTCAAGCTTGCCCCTTCCTCTCTCTTTTGAAGTATTCAATCCACTGCTTCTGACCTGCCCACAGGGCATTCAGTTAGCTCTTGGAAATGCATTTGCTGTATTTGCCATAGCGACACATTCAGCATGTTCAGAAAATGCGATGTGAAAACAATTCTTCAGAACCATAAGTAAGGCTGAGAGAACATCGCTGAAGAGGAGGCAGAAAGAATGGAAGAACCAAAGGATAGTGAAAGGGCTGTGAAGTGTTGTCTTCTGAACATGGCATGGCTGTGGCCCTCAGGAAGTCACCCCAGTTATAGTTATAGTAACCTGCATGAGACCTGCATGCTATTGAAGCCATCGACATTCTATCATGGATGGTCATGGGGATTCACGAGGGCCCCAACCATCCTTAAGGAGCTATTGGCATTTCATGGATGCTAGGGGAAGAGAGTCATTTTCTTTAGCGTTGTTGCCAATGGTAAGTCGTTCATGCTCTAGTAAACAACCCTACACCCATGCTCATGCAAGCAGCCCTAATTAAACTTGTGGGTCACAAGGGCTAAAAGCAAACATAACATGAAAAGCATATGGAAATAGGTGGGGAACAAATAGTGTTGGGATGATAGGATTCAGCTGGAGCAAGGGTGGGATTTGAGAGCATAAGCAGGATGACAATGACCAAAACCTATTATATATGTATAAAAATGTCAAAGAATGATACAAATGAATGCATTAAAAATAAAAATGTGAAGTAATGTGTTTTAGTCAGTGTTCCACTGCTGTGAAGAGACACCATGACCATGGTAACTCTTTTTTCCCCCCAAGACAGGGTTTCTTTATGTAATAGTCTTCGCTGTCTTGGAACTCTCTTTGTAGACCAGGCTGGCCTAGAACTCACAGAGATCTGCCTGCTTCTGCCTCTTGAGTACTGGGATTAAAGGCGTGTGCCACCACCGCCCAGCTGAACCATGGCAACTCTTATGAAAGAAAGCATTTTATTGGAGCTTGCTTGTAGTTTCAGAGGCTTGGTCCATTATCCTGATGGTGGAGAGCATAGTGGCACACAGGCAGACATGGTGCTGGGAAAATAGCTGAGAATTCTACATCTGGATCTGCAGGCAGCAGAAGAGAGTGACATTGGGCCTGCTTTGGGGTTTTGAAAGCTTAAAGCCAACACCCATTGATATACCTCCTCTAACACCATGCCTACTCCAACAAGGCCATACCTCCTAGTTCTTCTCAAGTAGTGCCACTCCATGATAACTAAGTGTTCAAATATATGAGCCAATGAAGGCCATTATTCAAACCACCACATAATTCTTAGTTCTCCTTGCAACATGAGGCAACTCTACTCTTCCATCCCTATGCCCACTGCCCAGCTTAGTAGCTGACTCCTCTATCAACAGCTCAAAAGCAAAACTGGCAGGCCATTAGCATCAATCAGCACTGTCGTATTCTTTTCTTTTCTGTGGTATATGTATTTGTGTGCGCATGTGCACATATATGTAGAGGACAGAGGTTGATGTTATTTGTCTCCCTCAATTGCTCTCCACCTCATTGTGCTCACTGATTTGGCTAGGCTGGCTGGCCAGTGAGATCTAGAATGCCTCCATCTCTCCCAAACTAGGATTCCAAGTATGAATTTCTGCAGTGGATTTTTATGTGGGCACTGAGGATCTGAAGTCAGACCCCTAAGCTTTATCCACTGAGAGTAAATTGATCCCCAGTATCAGTGTAATTAGGTGGGCATGGGGAGGCAGAGTAGGTGAATCTCTGGAATTTGATGGTCAGACAACCCAGCCCAGAACTGGGATTTTTTTTTTTATAGTGGTATCTTTTATTTTTGTCTGCTATAGTGTATCTGAAATGCTGAAAAGTTCATTTTACTAAGATGTAACTTTTAAAAATTGAAATATTCAGACTTTATTGTTTAAAGTAACAATAATAAATATTCATATTTATTGAAAATATTTTTTCATATTCTGATCACAGTTTCCCCTCCTGCAACTCCTCCCAGATCCTCCCCACCTCCCCACCCACCATTGTTAGAGATTAAACCCAGGGCTTTGTGTGCAGCAGGCAAGTACTGTTCTACTGGGCTGTGTCTCCGCCAAGTCTGTTGATTTGTTTCAAGTATTCACTAGAAATCCTTTGTCAAACTGTGCCATAGTTTGTTTACCTACTGTCTTATTGAACACAAGCAGTTTGTAGTTTTAGCTATTATAAATAAAGCTGCTACAAATAATTTGTCCACATGATTGCTTCTGCCCATATGCTCGCTCTCATTTCGAAAAGGAACATGATATGTTCTGTTCTCGGTAAGTGACAAGAGACAGCCATCATGACCAGGATGACAAAAGACAAAGAAAGAACCAAAAGCAGTTGAAAGTACTTCTTTACTACCCAGCCTGCTCCCCTTGCAGTAGAATCAGTCAACACATTTTCTTTGTATAATCAGTCAACACACTTTCTTCGAAAGAAAAAGAAAAAGAGAGGGGGAGAGAAAGACTGATCTGCAGTGAGTGAGGAGAGCACACGTGTGGTGGTTTGAAAGAAAATGGCCCCCAAAGGAAGTGGCACTATTAGGAGGTGTGGCCTTGTTGGAGGAAGTGTGTCACTGTGGGAGCGGGCTTTGAGGTCTCTTTTGCTCAAGCTTCCCTCAGTGTGACACCGAGTTCACTTCCTGTTGCCTTCTGATAGCATAGACATAGCCAGTACCATGTGTGCCCGCACGTTGCCATGCTCCCCACCATAATGATAATGGAGTGGACCTCTGAGCTGTAAGCTGCCACCTCAATTAAATATTTTCCTTTATAAGAGTTGCTGTCGTCATGGTGTCTCTTCACAGCAATAAAAACCCTAAGACAACACGAATTACTGCAAAGCAATTTTCTCCTCAGAGAATTGGAAACATGGAGATTTTACTCAGAACATATATGAGTATTGATCTAGGAAAGCACTTTAAGGGCAGGTACTTTTCAAAATTTTTCAAAAATTTTTTTAGCATGCTCACTGTAAGGTCATTGTTTAAGATAGATGGGTCACATGTTTCTGGGCAGGCTTAGTTCAAGATCATAGAGCACATGTTCAAAGTTTTAAGATAGCACACAGGAAATGTTTCTGGGCATGCACAGTTTGGGATCATAAAGTGACAGACACTCATGTTCTTAACATGTTCGCTTCAATATAATGAACAAAGTTTACTTTATGTATCTAAAAGAATGCCTTATAGTGACTTTGTGATCTCGACTGGGTTTTTTTTCTCTAAAATTCTTTAGTTAAAACTAAAGGACAAGATACTTTGAAAGTGTGATAATGTGTGAGTTTGTCTTATAGGTGTCCACTTGGCTTAGCAGTTAACTATCTTGGATACTTATGGATGGGATTACTAAGGCATAGGATCAATGTGTGTTTAACCTTTGTTGAGGCGTAAGGTCAATGTGTGTTTAACCTTTAGAGAAACCAAAGATTTCTACAAAGTAGTTGTGGTGTTTCCAACTCCTAACCACAGGAGTGCTTCAATTGTTCTGCATCCTTGTCAATACTTGCTACTGTCTACCTCTTTAATTCTAGTCCACTTAGAGGTAGAGAGACATATCTCATTGTGCTATGAACTTTCATTTTCCCTCATGAGTAAGGCTGTCCTGCTGTGGAATAATCCTCCTGTACACTGTGAATATGCATTACTCTCATTGGTTAATAAAAAGCTGACAGGCTGGTAGTCAGGCCGGAAGTATAGGTGGGACAGCCAGAAACAGAGGACTCGGGGGAAAAAGAGGGTGGAGTCAGAGGAGATGCCAGTGAGCTGCCCAGGAAGCAAGACATGCTAGAGGACAGGTAAAGCCATGAGCCATGTGGCAATAGATGCATAGATTAATAGAAATGGGTTAATTTATTTTGTATTAAGAAATTTTTATTCATTTTTTATACCAACCACAGATGTCCCTCTCACCCCTCCTCCCACTCCCCCAGGCTTCTTTCCCCCACTCCCCCACCCCTCCATCCCCACCCCCATTCTCCTCCTCTGAAAAGGTAAGGCCTCCCATGGGGAGTCAGTAAAGCCTGGTACATTCAGGTGAGGCAGGTCCAAGCCCCTCCCCCTGCATCAAGGCTGAGCAAGGTGTCCAACTATAGGTAATGGGCTCAAAAAAGCCAGCTCAGGCACCAGCAATAGATCCTCATCCCAGTGCCAGGGACCCCTCAAACAGACGAAGCTACAAAACTGTCTCCTATATGCAGAGGGTTTAGTCCGGTCCCACACAGGTTCCACAGCTGTCAGTCTAAAGTTCATGAGTTCCTATGAGCTTGGTTCAGTTGTCTCTGTAGGTTTCCCCATCACGATCTTGACCCCCTTGCTCATAGAATCCCTCTTCTCTCTCTTTGACTGGACTCCTGGAGCTCGGCCTGGTGCTTGGCTGTGGATCTCTGCATCTGCTTCCTTCAGTTACTGGATGAAGTCTGTATGATGACAGTTAGGGTATTCACCTATCTGATTACCAGTGTAGGCCAGGTCAGGCACCCTTTCCACTATTGCTAGTAGTCTAAGCTGGGGTCACCCTTGTGGATTCCTGGGAATTTCCCTAGCACCACATTTCTCCTTATCCTGAGCTGGGTTAATTTAAATGTAAGAGTTAGCTAGCAACAAGCCTGAGCTAATTGGGTGAGCATTTATAATTCATATTCAGCCTCTGAGTTGGTTATTTGGAACCAGGCAGTTGAGACAGGAAATCTCCATTTACACTGTCCAATAATTTAAAATGTGTTTACTGGCTATATTTTCTTTTATGAATGTCTATTCAAGTTTTTACACACATTTTATTAAGCCATTTAACTTCTTGCTATTGAATTATATGAATCTATTGGTTCGTGTGCTATAGATAATTCATCTAGCATATGCCTTTCCTTTTTATACTCTTAATACTCTTTAAATATCAGACATGTATAATTTTGAGGGAGTCCAATTTATTAATGTTTTCTGTTATAGTTAATGTTCTTCATGTCCTCTAAAAGACATCTTTATCCATCTTAAAATAGCAATGATATTTCCCTGTATTTGATTTAAGGTGCTGTAATTTTAGTATTTACATTTGGGTCTGTGATTCATCTTAAATTAAGTAGTTGCATGTGCTATGAGCTAAGAGCCAAAGTTATCTTTAAAACATAATATATATATAAATGTGGAGAGCTATAGATGTAGCTCAATTGGTAGAGTGCTTGCCTGTCATGCACAAAGCCGTGAGTTCAACTCCTATCACCGCATGATGGCATATACTTGTAATCCCAGCATTCCAAAAATGGAGGCTGAAAGATCAGAAGTTCAAGGTTACCCTTGGCTATATTTCTAGCTCATGGCCAGCCTGTACTAACATGGAACCAGCTGCTCAATATTATTTGCTGAAGAAATAAAATGCCTGTATTTTTCATTTCTGTTACTTAAGTGAAAAAAGCAGCCATTCCTTTTCCACTAGCCACATAGTTGCCCATATGACCCTCAGGTCCATACGCTTTCTCTCATCAAAGCACTTTCTATGTCAGTTATCAACAGGGCAGCAGCAATTCTCTTCATGCTGTCTCCACCTCCAAAGCAATGAGAACAATACACTACTTGACCATTTCTGATCTCTTTCCCACATGGCGTTTCCAGCCCCCTCCATTAATTCTGGCAACCTGACTGTGATGATTTTTCCAAAGTCTTAGTGTATTGAGTACAGTACAGTGAAAGAAAACACGAGATACAGCACTTGTCACTCAAGAAAATGCACGTCTTCCCGCGAGAGTTGAGGTTGATCGACATTAATTAGACATTAAAATTTTTTCAGTAGAGATTTTATAGACTCAAATAGCTACTTAGAAGAAAACAGTCATGGGTGAGAGCATAAATGAGAGAGGGTGGAATTTTGAAAACTAGTGCATCCCATGATTATGCATTTGGATGTTTCAGCTAATCCCATTTTGGGAAACTGTGCATTAAAGCCAAACATCCCATAAGCAGACCCTTCTACATCAATGTAATTGTTAAGAGAAATATGAATGTGCACCTTGAAAATGAATAGCATGAGCTGTTTGATTAACCATGTAACCCATAACATGACATGTGACTATATTTTGAAGATGAACTTAGAAATGAACAAAATTTTGTGATTGCCTTTGAGAACTTTGAGACACCTGAGTGAACTGGGGCTTAATCTGAAATAGGTTAGCAGGAGAAGAGGAAAATAGAGAAGGCTTAGGAGATTCCAAGTTCCGGTAGTTGCCTTATTTCTTTAAGATGATGGCAGCTGGTTACCTGAGCAGTAGGTCCTTTGGCTGTCTTATGATTGACAGTGACACTTAAAGAGACAAAGATTGAAGAAGGTAGGATGTTCAGAAAGCCACTTCCAGCATTTGTCTGCATGTGATTATCCTGCAACTGGGTCTTATCTGCCTCAGAAGGCAGAAATTTACCCCTTGATTCCAAAACATCTTTTGTGTCTGAGACTAACCTGAATGCATTAACCTCACAAATCAGTGTGAATCCCTGTCCTATGGATATGCGTGTTTGCATATGTTCAAGTATGTTCAAGTTCATATATGTATGTGGAGGCCTGAGATCAACCGTGGGTGCTGTTCTTCAGATGCCACCCACCTTGTGGTTTCCAGACAGGGTCTCTCACTGGCTAGGATCTTGGCTAGTAGGCTAGGCTGGCTGGTCAGGGAGCCCCAGGAACCTACCTGTCTCTACCTTCTTACAAGCATATCACCAGGCCTAGCTTTAAAAAAATTGCAATATTTTTATAACTTATTTGAGGACTCCATACAATGTATTTTGATTGTACTCACTCCCACCCCTCCCCCTAACTCCTCCTAGACCTGATTGACAAAATGCAGCTGTGGAGCCTAATCCCAGTGGATAAATCTACAAAACACTCTCACACCGAAGGCTCAGGAGACACTGTGGAAGAGTAGATAGAAAGATTTTAAGAGGTAGAGGGTCAGGAAGTTTGCTGGAAGATTGTGTCTCCTTTTAACATCAGAAGCTACACCTGTAAAGTCTCCCCAACATGACAACACAAATGAACTGGATGGGCAGGCAATAGCCCAAGAGTCAGGCAACTGAGTAAAGCTGGTAGTGAGAGAAGTGGTCTTTCCCAGGAAAGAGCACACCAATTGGTTGTCCAGTGCCAAATGATCAGCTCTGAAAACATACATGCATGTAACATTATATGGACTCAATAGGTTATATTTAGGAATATGCATGTATGTATGTATGTAACATATATATATATATATATATATATATATATATATATAGAGAGAGAGAGAGAGAGAGAGAGAGAGACAAATACATATATGCATTCAGTAGCAATTACTGAAAAAGGAGGCCATGAATTTAATAGAGTGATAGTTCCTGGGAACCAGCTATTCCTTGTTAGGAAACACATTAGGGATCTTCTCATGTGGTAATGTGGAAAATATATTATCTTCCAGTTTAGCACAGCAGAACAATGATCTTAGGTCCATATGTTTGGCTGTACAGTGGTAAATCTCAATAAACACTGCTACAGACCAAGTGCTTTGGAGTCTAAGGGTGATAATAGTAAATGGAGGGGATTAGGCTACTGCTGGAACCAAGCTATAGATTGGCTACTTTAAGGTTTGTATTAGTGGTCTCTAATATGTGCATGAGACCACAAAGAGATACCCATTGCCAGTTCAATATAATTATATTGACCAGGTTTTCTTGGCCACAAATTAAAACCCATTGATGGCTCCTGAAATTATCTGCGTATCTGCTTATATATGATTAAAATGCAAACAGACTGTCTTCTATACAATGCTAACTTTGGTGGTTATTATCTATAGATTCTTAACTATTTAACTACAAAGACTTAGTTATGATTGTTGTGATCAAGTGATTCAATTTTTGCATGCCAGGGAGTCTTCAATAAGCCTTTCCCTCTGTAATTGTGCTCCATAACAGACTTCTAATTTTTCATGTAGTGATAACCATGATAGTCAAGAATCCTAGGCCTCTGAAGAAAATGTTTCAGGGATAGAGACATAGATATACTCAGGTCTCATCTTAGGAAAACAAAAGCCGTTTCATTGTTTAAGAGCTTTCCATTCCCCATCCCCGGTTTCCCTGGTTACAGTGAATATTTTGCCTTAATGGATGCTTCTGCTAGTATGCTGACCTTTTCAATCAATACATTTAGCTCCAGGCATTTGTGAAGCCTCCTCTCTATGCCTGCTTTTCTGAATCCTCAGTATATAAATTGTTTGGCTATATTAGGCTAGGATCTTTTTCCCCCTCATCAATACACCAGTTTTACATGCCAAGGCATCACTATATGAAACAATTATTTTAACCTTGGCAGTTTGAAATTTTGTCTATCATACCCAAATATAAAATTTCAAGTATCATTCTATTCTTATAAAGCTATCTATAGAAATTTTTTTTAAAGAAAAGCATGGTTTGAGCTATATGCCTATTTTAAGTCAAGCAAAATTTTTCATTATAGTCAACATTGATTGACCTGTCTATATATCAAATAGACTAGTGGAGGATAAAGGCTTATAAATAAATGACTAGCATGGATTTTTTTCTCTTCACTACCATCATTTATTTTAGTGTTTGAAATCCTTAGTGCTAATACAGTAGTGTAATTTATCATGATGGAAGCATATTTTAGACTTCTAAGTTTTAAACCTGGCATTTTCTCAATGAATCTCAACAGAGCAATGTAGTTCACATAGACTTGAATGGGAAGCAGGCATTTTTGTTCTGCTGGAGAAGTGCATGGGCTTGGAAATAGGTAGCCTGCTAGTTCTTAGCACCTCTGTTTAAAGCTTTGAAGGTTTTGGATGAATGACTTACATTTAAAAACAACTCAATCTGTTGAACTAAAAATTTTGCAACTATCAAATGTTGACTTATTCTCTATATGGTGTGGAATGCCTGAAGAAGGCATCTTATATAACACTAAAGAATTTAAATGAGAAATGCCTTTTAGAATATTCAGATTAATACTTATTAGAACATTAGATAGAATAAACAGTGGTTAAAAAATACTAGTTGTCCAGGCGGTGGTGGCGCACGCCTTTAATCCCAGCACTCGGGAGGCAGAGGCAGGTGGATCTCTGTGAATTCGAGGCCAGCCTGGACTACCAAGTGAGTTCCAGGAAAAGGTACAAAGCTACACAGAGAAACCCTGTCTCGAAAAACCAAAAAACAAAACAAAAAAAAAACTAGTTGTCATAACACATTTCTAAAGAGGCACTGATGTAATGGTCCCGACAAAGAAATACACATTTCATTACATGTGTTTTTAAGTTCATGAGGCCAGTTGCTTAAAACATTCTCTAAAATATGACAGAGGAGGAAGTTATGAGCCTATGGAGACTTGCAAGTTTTTAGAAATCACTGAAGGATTTTCAGAAAAAAGTGGCAGTTCACCAGGATTGGAAGAGTTAGAAAAACACATGAGGAGAGCAAGGCTGGACCCAGTTCTAGAGGAACTAGGGTGGTAAAAACATAAAATAAAGGCATAACTATTTTCACCCTAAATCGGTCATGATGTCCTATTGCTAGGTCCAGGATGAGACAGCAAAGGAAGCTGGGTCTCCAGAGTTCTTAGAGCTCTCTGAGGTCTGGGGCTCTGATTTTTCCAGAAAGAGTGATGTGACAGTCAATCTTGATCATTCACTTGCTAGGATCTAGAATCAAGGGAAACAAAGCTTTGCTCATGCCTGTGGGGGATTAGCTAAACTCAGTTCATTGAAGTGTAAATATCCACCCTAAATGTTGGCAGCACCTTTCCAGGCTGGGGTGTGGATTAAATTAAAGGGAGGAAACCAGGTGAATGCTGTGGGATGTCTTTCTGTATGCTGTGAATATGTGTTGCTCTGATTGGTTGATAAATAAAGCTGCATTGGCCTATGGCAAGGCAGCTTAGAGGCAGGTGGGAAATCCAAGCAGATACATGGAGAGAAGAAAGGAGAGGAGAGAGAGATACCAGCTGCCGCCACAGAAGAAGCAGCAAGATGCCAGCAGACCAGTAATGTCATGGCCATGTAGCAACTTATTAATAGAAATGGGTTAAATTATGAGATAGCTAGCAAGAAGCCTGCCATAGGCCATGCAATCGGTAATTAACATAAGTCTTAGAATGATTATTTTATAATTGGTGAGGGACTGCCAGGCTGGGTGGTGCTGGGCGGGACCAGAGGAATATGGGACCTCAGAGCTGGGCCTGGCTGGGCTGGGCTGGTCCAGAGAAAACTTATGGCTACAGCTGAGCATAAGCATTCATGTGCTCTGCTTCCTGATTGCAAAAAGAATGTGATCAACCTCTCTGTGCTCCTGTTGCCATGTCTTCCCTGCCATGATGAATTGTATTCCTTTGGACTGTAAGCCAGAATAAACCTCTTCTCTCTTATGTTGCTTCTTGCCAGGTATTTGGTCTATTAAAAGCAATTAATAGATGGGCTTGTATTGAGCTCCTGTCACTTCAAGTTAGGGCTTGGGGACTACTGAGAGCTAATATGTGTATAGTGTTTTCCACTGCACCATACCTGGGAACTTGGCACCAGCTACCCATTTAGCAGATGGTTAAGGCCCCCCGCCAAGACTATGACCAATAACAATTTGTAACCAACAACCTAAACAGGCTGGGCGGTGGTGGCGCACGCCTTTAATCCCAGCACTCAGGAGGCAGAGCCAGGCGGATCTCTGTTCGAGGCCAGCCTGGGCTACCAAGTGAGTTCCAGGAAAGGCGCAAAGCTACACAGAGAAACCCTGTCTCGAAAAACAAAAACAAAACAAAACAACAACAAAAAACCCAAAACAAAACAAACAAAAAAACCCAACCTAAACAAAGACAAATAATCATAATCCATTTTTTTTTTTTGGAATGTGGGCATAGTGTTCTAGGCTACTTCCTGCTAATAAAGGACTTCGTATTCTTATGGGGATCCTGAAAAAATTAAGAATTATGGTCAAGTGAGGCTGCATTGTCTGAGCCAGTTGCCTTGAAACTGTTCTGTATGTTGGATCATCTGGGCTGTGGTGTCATTGGAGATCTTTCAGGGGTTCTTGACTGGTCAAACTATATTAGCCTGGAAGCAATCCACAGGTTCTCATCTTCTGTGGAAACAAAAGCAGAACCTCTTTTCCAAAGCAACATATCCTTAGATGTAAATTTTGAAATCAAGATATCTTTAAAATATATATGTTGGTTTAACTCAGCAGCTTTTACAATCAAATGTCTCTCTGTAGTTAAAAAGCCCAAAGACAACATAATCCAGACTCTCTGTGTGATTTCCATCTTTACGTGGCTTATTTTTTATATTACTTTTACTTTCTCTTTAAAGACTTTATTTTTTAAAACTATCTATTTCTTTATATAACTGTCTATCCTCCTTTTCCTCTTTATTTTAAGCCTATGCACATTTTTACACACATGTAAACAGTTTAGGGTTTATCTCATCTGAATCTGTTTTAATGTGAATCTATTGTTTTAAACTGCAGTATTACTAGGACTAAAATGGCAGCTTTGGCTGCTGGCTCCACCCACCTCAGCTTTCCAATGTGGCAGAGATAATTTTCCACCTACTTTGGGAGGCAGTGGGTCTATGTCTCTATCAAAGCAGTGTGTAGCCCAGAAACCTTTTTTTGTTTGTTTTTGTTTTGTACTAGCAAAAGCTAAATCCACTATGCAGCGGGAATCCACCATGCTGCAGGTCAAGCCCACATGCCACTGCAAACCCACTATACTGTAGCTCACAGCTGGCCTGAGAGACACAACTAGAAAGCTGTTTTTAGCTCTGTTTTAGAATCTATTTTTTAAAGCTTTCTCAGGTTTTAGGTGGAAACTCTTGCCCCACATTTTGGCTCCATTGTAGCTGAAGTTTTCTCGTGTCCCATCTGGCCCATGGTCAGGACAAATCTCTTTCACCAGCTGGTCTGTAGCCGCTTAGACCCAAGTAAACACACAGAGGCTTATATTAATTATAGCTGCTTTGCCACTAGCTCAAGCTTATTGCTGACTAGCTCTTACACTTAAATTAACCCATAATTCTTATCTATGAAAGGATATATTGCCTCACTCATCCTTCATCAGAGAAGCTTCTTGTGATAGTAGATGGGTACAATTACAAAGACCCACAACTAGACAACATATAGAGAGTCAGAGAGTTTGGAGTACTCATTCTTAAATGGGAACCTATGTCACATCCCTCCCCTCAAGCCTCAGGGATCTATGAGGTAGAGAAGGCGGTAAGATTGTAAGATCCAGAGGTGGCAAATGACTCAAAGAAAACAATGCTTTCCAGACACAACAGGGCTGATGCACATATGAACTCTCAGAGCCTGTGATAGCACACAAATCATTTTAAACGTATTTTGGGGAGTGCTCCTTAAAAGTCCTCATTTTATTCCTTAGTACTGGCTAAAAGGTTTGAAAAGGGATGACTTTTCTCTTTTGTCAGTTATTTTTCCTCCCTATCTCCCTGTGGGTTTTGTTGGAATTGGGTTAGTTGAATGCAATGTCTATATGGGGGAAATGATGTAACTATATTTTAATAATAATACAAAAGAAATCCACAAAAAAGATCAAAATGAACAAGGCCTGCGAGGTCTCCGTATCCAGCTGACGCCCTCATGACTCATGACATTCCAAGGAAGTGCAGCTGGATGGGCCACCAAATCTGACCTCTGAGTCACTTCCTGCAACTGTGAGAGGTTGATGAATCTGCAGATATTTGCTCAAACCCTTCTTGAGAGCCACATACTAATTCTTTCTTTCTAGACAGAAATATGAAGTCATCCATGTCTATAATACTTGTGGTTGGTCATCCTTTCTAGAATAGGATTGTGGAATCTCTGGTTCCCAGACCTGAGAACAGGCACACAACACTTTGCTTTTTTCTAGGTTGGTGAAAAGTTTCTTGGGTAGCTAACCTGAATCAGAAGGCTCAAATCAATAGTCACCTCTCTGTTTCATCAAAGCTTGTTTCCAACACCAATGCAGGAGGATAATAAAAACACCATGGTAATCTTGCATGATGCTCTATCTATTTTTCTCTTTTTATTAGCCTATCTACTTCCTCTGTCACATCCTTACAATGCCATCCTCATCTCGGTGTCATTTACTCTTCAACTGATTTTGACACATTTCTACAAATAGCCAGTGGGTGTCCTGATTCTGATTTTGTATGGGTATCTTTTTCAATGTCCACAAGCATAAGTACCTCTTCTTTCATGCCACTATGTATCTGTTAATGCATTTGCAGCTCATGGAATCTAATAGGGTTCTGAAAGCCTCTGTCTATTGATTTGTTTTTAGTTTTTCAAGCCTAAATACAAGGAAAAGCTTGTGTTTCTTGAGGTCTCCTTTAAAAATACAATTTTTCTTTTCTGGAACTTGAGCTTCATACCTATTATGATATTTGTTTTCTACAACAGCTATTATCACACATACCTTCAAAGTCTTTCAAGGCAAAATCAAGTTTCCTACGGGGAAACATGGAGAAGTTATACAAACATTTTGTCATTGAGAAGTTACTTGTTTCCTTGAAAACCTCAGTGACTTCTGAGTACATGTTTTGGAATTGCACATCTCCAGATGGGTAGATACCAACTTCTATGGGGAGGAAGCCTTGGGCTGACTGAAGCCTCGCTAAATTTCCTCCCAAAAGCTCTTCAAGTTGGGCATCTTCTCTCACTAGGTAGAAGGAAGGATCCAGTTTTCATAAATGGCAATTTCTACCTCGAGACTGTAATGTACCACAGATTTCACTATCGTAATAAGCTAGTTAGTATGCACTCTATTTTTTGAAAGTTCAGAGAACAGGAACCATTAAGGCCTATTTCTTTTATCAATCAAAATCATTGGGTTGCAAATCAAATGCGGTTTCTGAGAAAATTAGCTAGAACAATTGTTCTGATTTTTCTGAGCAGGGAGTGGGTTGTTGGGAACGCCCTCTGTGCTTGACGGACTGCGTATTGTGCTTGCTGTTCCTCCAGGCTGCTCTTCTGAAAGCAAATCTGTTGCTGAAAGAAGCGCATGAAACGGGGAACAAGTTGTGCAGGAGAAGGCACTAGGATTGGGAAAGTCGGTTTGGAATGGAAAGCACCATTTGGCAGGCGGCTTATGGGGACGATAGACAAAGCATGAAGCCACAGGAAGGAAGGCTAGAGGTAGGAGTGGCTCATTAGCGACACGCTTCTGCCTGCAATGCTGACCCACGCTGAATCTCTTCAGGCAGTTCTATATTGTATTGACGTCCAGTAAGAGAGAATGGAGGAGACCCGTGGGCATTCTTAGGAAACTAAAAATAATAGTTTGGTGGTGAAGCACTTGCCATGCAGTTTGAGGACTTTCGTTTAGATCCTCAGCCCACTCGTAATAAGCCAGACAGGTATGGTTGCCACTGGTAATGAATGCCAAGACTCAGGAGGTAGGGACAGGGCCCCCCAGGGAAGCTGGCTAGCTAGGCTAGCTGCAATTGGTAAGCTCTGGTTTCAGGCAGACTCTGCCTTAACAAATACAGTGGAAAGTAATGGAGGCAGACAGTCAGTAACCTTTTCAGGCCTCCACATGCATTAACACATCTGTGAACACTCATATACCACCCCCACATATACACAAAATGAAAATTTTTGTATTTACTTTTTCATAATCCTCCTTTTCTTCATTACGTCTTTTTAACCATTCTTGACATTCTTCAGAAAATGGACCCTCTTTTGAGCTCATGCCATTTGACACTTGGGCCTGCTTTCTTTCTCCCCTATTGACCTCTCTTGGGATTCACAGAGGACCTTTGTGCCTTGCTTTTGAGCATTATCTTCACCCCAGAATACTTCAAACACAGCTATGGATATACTATTTTGGGGAATCAGCATCTGATGCTCACATTCCTTTCAAGAAACACGGCCCAGTCTTGGTTCTTTGTGACTTGCAGCACTTATCTTTATTAGAGTCTTGCATCTCTTTGTATGTTGCTTGCCATCTGACTTAGGGCCCATATTTGTTTTTGTTTGTTTTTTTGAACCATCCCCCCCCTCAGTGCCTAGCACATTGAATGGGCTCCAAAAATACTGATTGAATTAATGTACTGCTTATTTTGTGAAGCACAATGCTAATAATATACAGGAGTTTCAAGCCAAACTGGAAAGGAAACATGTCTTGAGTTATAGAAACTCATGTAATTTTAATTATTAATGAGAAGTAATGTGGTATAAAAATTCAAGTTCGTTCAATGGGTGATGGGCAAAATCCTGAGGAAAACAGAGAAGCAAACAGCAACCTCCCTTATCTGTTTTCCTCACACATTTCCTGCTCTTCAATGAGTTGGGGTCTTGTCATTTCTCTAGCCTAAGACCTACAGGCTGTGACACAAGTTATTGAAACCTTAGTGTGTCCTTCACTCAAGGGCTTCCAGTTTGCTTTTCTGCTTCTTTCTCTAACTGAACAGAAAGGATTCACATATAAAAAAGTACTTTAGGGGCATGCTCACCCCAAGGGTGTAGTTCAAGAGGGAAACATGATGAACACATTTTGGGGCATGTTTAAGTCAAGGTCATGGATCATATGTTCAAAGTGCTAAAATGGAGGAAAGGAACACCTCTGGGCATGCTCAGTTTTTGTCATAAAAATAGCAGACAGAAACACCTCTGGGCATGCTTAGTTTTCCCCAAAAAGTTGAAAGAATAGGAAGGGATGCTTCTAATATGCACTAATAGAGAAGTTTGGCCTAAAGGTTCCTGCCTTAGCTTAGTGGCTAACATTTTTTTTTCAGAATTGGGAGATGTTTTTGTCTGTTTGAAGGTACCAGAGATAAAACCTAAGACTTTATGTGTAATGGAAAAGTACTCTACCACTGAGAGACCCAACTCACAGAAATGGGAGACTTTTAAGACCCTTGGAAAAGTCCATCTGTAAAAGACTTGAGATGTCAGGCCACCAGCCACACAAGTTAGTCGCCTTGGAAAATTAAATAAGTAGTTTCATTTTCTGTGTGTGCATATTCACCAGGTATTGCAGCTGCTTTGACATCTTAGTTCCTTGGTGGCCTTGGGAGAGAAAGCACTTTCCAGGACTATCCAATCATTAGCCATCACTGACCTACAAGTATATCTTTCATATACAAAAGGGCTACTCTAAAACTCAAATTCTAACTTTCTCCTGCATTGGCCTTTCCTCTCTGTGTGGCTTTGATCCTAGGTCCTTTCCTCTTCAGAAGTATGCTCAGTGTGATCAGTTAAGGTATGCTCCTAATCTGTTGGCATTCCTGTATCTAAGTAGTAGCAATACATTCTGCATTTTAAAACAGCAAGCTGAGTAGAAGCATGACCTGGTCAGAGATGAGCTAGTCAAGTTACTTAGGAACATTGCTAGGGAAAGAATAATCTTGGTGTCACCGGAGGGGACAAACGCAGGCTAGTGAACACACTGGCCCAAATGGCTTCTGTCTCTCTCACTGTGTATGGGCTGCATGCCTCTCATCCCATAGGTAGAAGCTCAACTGCACAATCTGACAAGACTGGTCAATCCGCTCACAGGGGAAGTGGGCAATTCAAGAAATACAGGTCCTTACCGGACTGCCTTTGATAGAAAACACCTCCATTTCTCACAGCGTGAAACCAGCCATATTCACTTGTCTTTGGCTTGTGGAGGCTTCTTGGGAAAAGATATCTTAGGAGAGTTTAGAACTCATTCTTTCATTGTCCCTCCTATTTAATGGTAGATTTCCTATAAGGATAAGGCTTTCCTCTTTCCCCAGCTTACTTATTTAATAATATCAATATGGAGGCGATTTCCTTTTTAAAATTTTAGTTTATTTTCTGTGTATCTGTATTGCCTACATGCATGTCTGGGTTCCACTTGTATTCCTGGTGCTCCAGGATTCCATGAGAAGGCATCAAATACCCTGAAAATGGAGGTCGAGATTGTTTTGAGCCATCATGTGGGTACTGGTACTCAAACCTGAGTCTTCTGTAAAAGAGAAGCCAGTGATATTAACCACTGAGCCATCTCTCTAGGCTTTGGATGTAGTTTCTTATTTTGTTCAGGCAGTTGTGATCTCTAATTTCCGTTCTCTTTATGAAACATTTTACAAATATTTCTTTTGATAGTCTACAGTGGCGATTCCACTCGAACACAGGTCCATCCAAACAACGTCTCCTATCTCATGCAGCCAGGGTACACACCGTCCACGTTGAATTGTTTCCAAGTCCAGATGACCAAGCAGTCCTTTATCTCCAAAGTAGGCTTAAAATGGATAGGTCAGGCATTCCAGGATCTCCACTGCCCATAAATCCCAGGTAAATCACAAGGGGGAGTAAATCCCAAGCAGAGGGCAAACTGGACATCGTTGAAAAGCTGCTGAAGCCGCCGCCGCCGCCGCCGCCGCCGCCGCCGCCGCCGCCGCCGCCGCCGCCGCCGCCGCCGCCGCCGCCGCCGCCGCCGCCGCCGCCGTCTTTGCTCAGTTCCCCCATGGTGGTGGCTGGACAGTGTTGGGAAGAGCCCCTCACTCTTCCTCCCGCACTTTTCTAGTTAGTCTGTCTTATGCTTAAATGTACATGTAAGCTGGCTTTGGGGCCCCTTTGACAGTTCAGTTTAATTACTGCTAATTCTCTCCGCCGTGGAAGGTATTAGGTTAGATAGGAGGATTTCTTGTTTGGGGGAGCTGTATTTATGACTGAAGTGTCCCAATATTTTCAACTTACTTTCAAATGGGTGAGCAACAGCCACAGAGCGATGCTCTGTATGGAGCTATGCTTCTGTGTGTGTGGGGGCGGGGGAGAAGGGGGAGAGAGGGAGGAGGAGGGAGGGGGAGAGAGGAGGGAGAGAGTAGAGGGAGGGAGGAGAACACATGAGCAAATATGGTAGAAACGGAATCTGGGGATATACCAGTGTTTACCGTGCCATTCTTTCAGATTCCTGAAGGTTTAAAACGTCACAATTTCATTTTCAGAAAAAGTCACATAAACAAAGAAAAATATCTCTAAAAAGTAGATGATCTAGTTGCCCCAAAATGTGATTCTATATATAAAACATAGTATTAACCTCCATGGTTTTTCCTTCGGGTCTGAGGTACAAGAAAATTATTTTTTAATGAGCATTTCTAAGTGTCAGCTTACATCTGTCCTCTACAACTCAATTAAATAGACAGTTTGTTCCTAAAGCGGTGACCTCATTAAGTATATCCATGTTGCTCCATTCCAGTGAAAACACATTAAAAGGGAATGGAGGAGCAGGGCAAGGCACATACACTGTTTTAGATTTCTTCTATGCAGTGTCTCAGAATGCTTTTAGTTGTGGCTGTACTTCTCTGTTCATGATCACTTGGGTTTGCCTGGTTTGGAGCTGATATGAAATAGTATACGAAAGCTGATTGGTAGATCACTTAAGCATATGGCTTAAAATAAGCCCATGAATTATTTCGAACCCCCCACTTTTAAAGGATAGAATCTCATTTTCCTTTTGAGTTTGGGGCAAACAGTGACTCACTTCTATCTCAAAGAATATGACAGCAGTGATGTTGTGTGACTTTGGGAAGTAGATTACTCATTCTTCTTATGACACTCAAGCAGCATTATGGACAGGTCCACTTGATGAGAAACTGAGACCTGTCAACAACTGTGAGGTAGCCATGCTGGAAGCAAATCCCTGAACCCTGGTCAAGCTTTCGGATGAACAGAGATTCAGCTAACATCTGGAATGTGACCCCATGAAAATCCAGAGCCACTTATTCAAGCTGCTCCTGACTCTTCATCCCCTAGGCAGTGAGGCACTCAATGTTTATTATTCTGAGTGATGCTGTTGGGAGGCGGGGGGGGGGGATGTTGTTTCAAGGATAACATATACAGGCACTCAAAGTGTCATCATTTGAGCCCAATCATCATGCTCCAGAGTCTGAAGCTCTTCCTGCTCTCATTCACAATAAAGAAAAAAAAGGCTATGGAGACACTGGCCTCTGAGACTCCGTTATCGATAGGGGATGTACCGTTTGCCTCTTTAGTTCTTTTCTGTTAAGTCTGAAGGACTTTTGCTTGAAATAATCTGCATGGTGGTGGTGGGGGACACTATTTGGCTGCTGTGAGTTTTCTGTGGCAGAAATTCCCTAAGGAACTAAGTACACCCAGAATCTCCAATTCACTTAATAAAGAATTACAGTTAATCCTATAACAGGGCTGGGATGTAAGAACCAGTTGCATGATTTAAAGCTGAAGAAAAAGAAGTATCATGCTTTAGCAGCGCACACAAATGTGGGGGGTATTAAAAGCCTTGGGGAATCTCTTCATAAATATCCAGTGACTTACAAAGCTTCACAGCCGGGAGGAAAGCAAGGCATCCAGAAGGGACCAGGCATGATATATTGAGTGTGGGGAGAAAGATTCTGTTCTTCCTCCTGAATGAGAGAATTGCCTCATGAAAGGCTGGTTGAAGATCTAATCAAGTGGACATGGTCCTCAACCCCCAGTTCCCTTGAGGCCTTGGGAATGCAGCCAGCCCACGCCTGAACAATGGGCCTGCACATTGCCTTTTCCCTTTGAACTCTACCTCCTTTGAAGAAAGCAGAAGAGAGCCTAGCAGGACAAAAGTGGCTGACCTCTATTTTCAAAGATGTTTGGAGCCAGTGAATGGGAAGGAAAGGGGTGTTTGTGGCTTTATGTCGTGTCATGGATTTGATAAGCACCATCTGGGGACATTAACTGAATAGACGCCCTAGGAGTGCTTCTCTTCTTTTGGTACCACTGTCAAAGGACTATCAGAATTCTACCCAAGGAAAGATACTGCAAGGAAAGAACCAGTGATGTGAAGTCAAATAGAAGCTTGGCATCCCTGCTCTCTTGGTTCTGCTACTTTTTGAATGAATGTTCCCTTCACTCAAAATCTCAGGCTCCTCATTGACAAGTATAGGTATAGTGTTTTCTCATGGTTTTGTGTTTTTTTTGCTTTTTTTTTGTTTGCCTCACCAGTACATGATTCCTCTAGTAAGCCCCAAGATGCTCCAAGTTCACGAGGTAAATGGGTTTACCTTGGTTTGTTGAGGAACCTCCAATGTCTTGTTCCCCTTGGTAGACAGCTACAATCATTCTTGGTCAGGACTGGCTTTGTTAACTCTATGAAATATCTAGTAGGCCTTGATTTCCTTTGTTCTTTCTTGAGGTAACCAGTGGAAAACGATGTATGGATCCTTCTGAACAACCACTTTTCTAGTACTGTTGTGCAGATTTCCTAGCCTTCTAAAACATGGATAAGCCCATAATTGAAGAGAATGCAATAATTCTGAGTAGAGTATTTTCCAACTAATTTTTCTTTGGAAGTTGGGCAGCTTAAGTATTAAACAAAGTGTTACAAAATGGGATATTGCTTTTTGTGGTTGTTATTAATTTAATGATGAATCAATAGAGGAATAAGGAATATTTTGCTTCTTAATTTCCTCTCTGGTGTGTGTCTCCAAAGTCACACACACACACACACACACACACACACACACACACACACACACACACACACACACCACACACACACACACACACACACACACACACATACACACACACACACACACTCAAGATGAATGAACTTTGGTGATGTTCCCTCCCCAAGAATTCTTAATGTGTATTTTCATTGTGTTTTTACATATTCTTAGTAAGACAACAAAAACACTGAGATAGGTAGGTAACTGTAGCTTTTTAAAAATTGTAATGTCCCAAACGTCCTGAGTTGACACATCCTATCTTTTGAAGCATGTACTTTGATCATACTGGTGACATTGACTTGACCTCTTTAGACTTGATAGCTGTAAGTGCTGCACATGGAAATGAGATGGGATGGGGGAGAGGCTACCTGTAGAAGATGTCTTATGGAAGAACTGAACCTGTGGTTGCTCAAGTTATTAATCCAAATGTCTGTGACTCATTCTCTCTTTCTCCATCTCCCCTCATCCCCTCCTTTCTCTCCTCCTTCCTTTTCCTTCCCTCCACCTTTCTCTCTCTCTTCTCTTCCCTTCTATCTCTGTGATATTGGGGCTTTGATCTAGGGCTTTGTACAAGCTAATAAAATTCTCTATCCCTGAACTACATCCATCTCTATTTTTCTTTTTAGTCTTTGATCCCTGGGGTTAGAGTGATTACTTGAAAGGAAGGGGACAGGAAAGAAGGAGTCTGGGCTTCGACACTCAAAGGGCTGAAGTCACAGTTAAGCCCATGATAAGGATGGCAGCTGGGTTGAGCTGCAGGCCATCCACAACTGTTCAAAACATTTGCCAGGGATGGCTCCTCAGTTCCCACATGCTGTACGCACCCAGCTAGGATTAGGATAAGAAGGCATTACAGAGATAAGTAAAGCCTATGGTTCTGTGAGCTCCTTGAAAACAGGATCATAATTCATTTTCATGAGAACTCTGGTTGTGACATGATTCTCTGTTCAGTTTGCTGATGACGTTCTGAAGGTCAGTGAGGTTAAATTGCAGTCACACATTGCTCGTAGACTGAGTTCAGATTGAGGTTTTTGTAGTGTTTGAATTTGTACATTTGCCCATAACTTGACTTGTCCACATTCTGGTTTGCACTTCCTGATGGTACCCTCGGGGAGAATCTCATAATTTTTCTTTGATGTGGAAATTGTGTTTTGAGAAATATTGCTAGAACTTGGACCCTGAAATGAACTCCAGATTAAAGTTGCCTTAAGTCAGAAGTTCTCAAATGGGGGCAATTTTACCCCACCAGGGGTCATTTGGAGATATAGCCAGTTGTTTCAACTTTGGGGGGGGGTGGGTTACTGCTGGCATTTAGTAGATAAGCCAGTGATATTGCTGAACCTCCCACAGTTCACTCCTGCCTCCAAAAAGACTTACTTGGTTCAAAAAGTCCCGAGGATGGGTAGCTTTGCCTCAAGTTAAGCTGAGCTAGACCCTCCAGTGACGTTGAGACAAGGAGACCATAGCCTGAATGAAAAGTGGAAAAAGAAAACAACGAAAATTTCATTCTCAACTTTCTTTCAAGAAACTTAGGTTCTAGTACTTAAAAGAAATTTAAGCCCGATCCCCAACCTCATCACACTTATTGCTCCCTTTTAATAACTTATTTTGTAACAATTGCTTTTCTATCCTGAAATGAAATATATATATATAAAATCAAAAGCTATCTCTAGAGCCTGGAGACATCGTTCAGTGGTTAAGAGCATTTGTTGCTTTTCCAGAGAGCCTGAGTTCAGTTCCCAGCTCTCACTCACTGGTCAGCTAGCTCACAACCCTTTGTAACTCCAGCTTCAGGGCATCTGATGTCGCTGGCTTCCCGGAGCACCTGCACTTATGTACACGTACACACATACCTACCTACACATAATTAAAAATGAATATTAAAAACCTAACTATACAATCTTTTAAATCCCAGATAATGTTGTTCCTACAGTATGTGAAAGAGAAAGAAAAAGATAAATTCCAACAATTCGAATGCAGTTTTACTCTGTGCACAGCTGGAGCAGAAGATAGTAACTTCCTGGGCCTCTTGTAGGATTACCAAGAATGCCATCGTTACCAATGCCTGTTGGGGCAGCTGTGATATATTGAAAGCTAGTGATGTTAGGATTTCCCACAACAGCAAACAACCCACACTAAAGTTTTTCCAAGGCAAAAACCACAATCCTGATTCATATATTGGTTGAGTAGAATGTTTGCTTCATAAATGACCATGCGGTTTGTCTCTACTATGAAAGACCCAGAGGAACTATAAAAAATAGTACTGTATACTGTCACCTGGCTGCTCTTAATGTCTTCATTTATCAAAGAGAAAACATTTATATTAATACCAACACATATCCTTTTATGAGAGGTGATGCGTTCTATTCAGCAAAAAAGTAACTGTGCTTTACCTCTGTAATCTACACCACAGCTTGGAATGAGGAACCATGACTCACTGTGCTGATGTGATTTTCCTCAAAACAAAAGAAAAAAATAAAGTTTTGTTAAAATCTGGCTACATATGTAAGATTGTATTGCCCCGATAATTTTCATTTGTCCTCTGTCAGGATAAAACAAAAAGGAAAATATCCAACATTTGAAAACCTTTGAGAATAGTTAGTCATACAATACTTGGAGACAGAAAAATAATACGAACAGATTTGTTTTGAGACAGGAGCTCATGTAGCATAGACTGGCCTTGAACTTAATGTCGTTTGGGATGACTTTAAACTTCCGATCCTCCTGCCTTTATGTCTCTAGTGCAGGGATTAAAGGTGTATAGCACTACTCCCAGTTTGTGCAGTACTGGGAACTGAAGTCAGGGCTTAATGCCTGCTGCGCAAGCATACTACCAACTGAGCTATAGTCCCAATTCCTGGATGTTCATAAAAAAAAAAAGTTGACACTTATCTCATATCACATGCAAATAGTTAATTTAAGATGAATAATTGACCTACATATAAATGTTAAAATCATAGAGCCTCTAAAAACATGCAGGGAAATATCTGTCATTTTATGATGGCTCAAGTTCTCTTAGAGATGCCACAGAAACTTCAGCCAGAAGAGGACTGAGTCTAGGGCTTGATGCATGTTAGACAAGAGCTACATAACCAGACCCAGATTCCAGTTTTCTAAAAGGAAGCTATGAATAGAATTCTGTAAATGAATTTCTAAACGGTCTTATTAAATAAGAAACACAAAGCCAAATGTAGGGGTGAAAGCCTTAGAGATCAGGGAAATAATGAGAGCCACCACCTAGCCTTAACTCACCATGCTGCCGTGGCTTCCCAAGAGAGCTACTTCCTGTCTACCCAGGCTTTTATTGCCTTGCTGTTCTGCCCTCTCATTGGCTCTTAGCCCAGCTACCTCACTTCCTTGTTACTGCCTATCTGTTCAGACCTCTGGGTCTCTATGGTTGGTACTGGGATTAAAGGCGTGTGTCACCATGCTTGGCTCTTCCCTAGTGTGTCCTTGAACACACAGAGACCCTGTCTGCAACATGATCAGATTAAGGGCGTGTGCTACCACTGCCTGACTTTTGTGTTAATGGCTTGCTATTACCTCTGATCTCCAGGCAAACTTTATTTATTAACATACAAATAAAATATCACCACATTTCAGCACAAATAAAATATCACAGAGCACAAAAGACAACAGAATTCACTGGAACACAAAAGAAAAATTTTGAAAATGAGAAGAGGTCTAGAAGGGATTGTCGTAAGAATGAAGACAATACAATGGAAACAAAGATGACTCTAAGAAGATGGAATCTGTGAGTTTATTAATTTTACAAGACTCCATGGCTTACCTGAACTAGGCACCAGGGTTTCTTATTTGAAAGGAGCACCAGCTTCTGATGTGCTGTTTGAAGTTCGTGCGGGATTACTAGAAGGAAGATTGGATTAAGTTAACCTTCAGAGCACTCCCTTTTCCCGAATCTTGGATGGTGAAATCACTTTGTTGGATTTATGCATGAAAATTCTGAATGATTTCCTTCATCATGTAATTTAGAGAGCAAACAATAGAATAGAATAAAGACGTAAGCCAACAGTCTCAATTTCTCTCCTTATTTCAATGTATTTAGTCCAGAAACAAAGAGTAAAGAAGGGATGGAGAGGCTCCATCCTTCCTCCTACTCATTCTAGAAAGGTCAGCAAGGCGCAGTGGGCCTGTATTTTCCTCCTCCTGGAATTCTGAGGTGGACACCATCTGTGAAGTGCCTCCATGTCAGCCTGGACTTCCTTGGAGCTTTCTGCCACTCACTTGGGTATAATCTGAAACATGACGTCATAGTCATCCATCTGGATGAATCTGTCCCAGCTGTTGTACCCTCTGCTCTGTGTGGGGGTTCAGGCCACTCCATCTGTTCCTGAGGCCTCTCCACTTATCTCTTCTCTGCTTGAGCCTCCAGCCATGACAGATGGTTCTTTCTCAGGATTACAGATCATTTTTCTCTGATCAGCGTCTCGGCTTCAATTTGTAGTTAATGTTTTTAAACTACCCCGATCACTGCCACTGCCTTAGGTACTTACAGAGATTAATTGATACTCCATATGCATATGCGTGTGTATGCATGCACATAATGACCATTTTACATGCACACACACATATAACTTCATTGTCTTCAATATTCACACAATAGTGCAGGCTCATAACTGCATTTCTACAGCACTCTTGAATTCAGTTGGGCTTCTTTACAATCTCTAGCAATAAAAAACATGACCAGGCCTCTGGTGAGTTGAATATCATTTAAAAACCTCTTCTTCTCTATGCTTATGAGCACTTGAAGCCACAGACATTCAAGTTGACTGGTCTCAAGGGTCTGGGCCTGCATTCATCTCCCCTGGTGAGACTGCCTTACTTTTGGCTCTGAGACCCACCTTCCTATGGTTCCAGACACAAGTTGAGACAATGTGAGGATTTGGGGGAGTGGCTGACAAAGACTGCCAGCTGAGAGCTGGAGCATGGCAAGGATAGCCCCAAGCTAGGGAACATTCTCATCAGGAAAGCACAGAATACACTGTGAACAGTCTCTTTTTCTATCACTCAGATCACAGGGGAAAGGATGGAATTGACACACAAATGTTCCAAGTTCTCGGGGACAATTTCAATATGAAGGTAGCTTTCATTTATTATTTAATGTGTAGTTATTATTTCTGCATTTTTTAAAATTTCCAGTAACGATGGCATGATGACAGTGGTTTCCTTGAAGACTTGCACCTAATTTACTCTATTTTTATATTCATTCACCATCTTATGTTTCACACAGTTAACAGCACTGTATCTCAGTCGTGATTAACTAGGATTCATTTTGTTATGCCCCACACTAGAGGGAGATCATCTGATGATGTCTGGGGATGTGTTTGTTTTCATACCTTGTGGAGAGAGAATGTTCCCTCCATCCAATGGATAGAAGCCAGGGACAGTGCAGACAACCTGCAGGGCGTAGGGCAGGCTCAGAAAGGTACTGTCTGGCTCCATATGTCAGTGGTGCCAAGGCAGAAGAGCCCAACTGTATTGGGAATCGATCACTTATGCTGCTGCCATGCTCAGGAAAATCTGGATGGCCCTGTTCTCTGTAAAGGAGATCTCAAAGGCGTGGGATTGCAAGTGCTCAGGTTGCCCTTCATTTAATTTAATTTAATTATTTTATTTTATTTTATTTTATTTTATATTTTATGTGTATGGGTGTTTTGCCTGAACGTATGTATGTACAGTACTTGTTGGCTTGTGCCTCTGGAGGCCAGAAGACGGCTTTGGATCCCCTGCAGCTGGAGTTAAGATGGCTGTGAGTTGCCATGTGGGCACTGGGAATTGAACCTGGGTCCTCTGGAAGAACAAGCAGTACTCTTAACTGTTGGATAATCTTTTACTTTGGCTAAATTCTCACGCCAGCTGGAAGTCGTGGGCTGGCAGAAGGCTAGAGGATTGTTTGTTCTACCAGATAATCCAGTTTGGATCTAAGTTTGTTGAGTGTCTTGGAAACTGGGGTCTTCCCCTTCTCCTTCAGTGCTCTTCTGAGGACGTAACCTGCAAGTTCCTGGTGCAGTTTTTCAAACTCTCTAAAGAGCAAACAGAACCACCACACATAAAACAAATGTAAGAGCCTTTAAGTGATTTCTTTGGTTTAAGTTCCACATATGCTCATCCTTTTGATGTTTTTATACAACATTTGTCATCTACAGAGTTCCTTCTTGAGTATGGTGCAATGGAGTTGCGGAAATAAATTTTAAGAATCATAGTGTTTTCAATAAGTTTTCAGTTCAGTTTGGATGCTCATTCTTAGCTATCCTGGTCAGCATGTGGCCTGTGGGCTATTTTTTTTTAAGACTTAACTAGGGCCAATAATAGAAGCAAGTGTTGGGCTAGGGAGGTATGCACACCTCTGGCATAGTTTTCCTGAGACAGTCTGCTTTCTTTTCCAATAAAGCTAAGATATTTCTGGAAAGCCTGTTTCATCCACAATATTCCCTGTCCTTGCACCCTCGGAGTCAATGTCGAAGGAATGATCTGTTGTTGTAAGCCTTCACAATGAAGGTTATCAGCATCTCTCTTATAAACCAAATAAGTAACCCCAAAACATCCTTGTGTGAATGCAGCCTCTAGGTTCAGTGCTTCCAGCACAGCATTGAAGAAGGATACCATTTCTGCTTTTTTTCTCATGTCCAGACACCATGCAATATCTAGTGAGAGAACAGGGCATGTGATACATGGCAAACAAGTGGCCAAAGTAAAGGACCAGGCAATCTTTTTTTTTTTTTCTACCTGGCTAATTTATACTATGTTTTCTAATGAGAAATATAGAGTCAGTAAGTGGACTTTGATAAAAATGCTAATATTGTAGTTTTAATAAATACATTATGGTTTTCTGTATTATGTATGTATAAAATATATACATATTTGTACATTTATACACATATCTGGTACTGGGCTTGTCTGGTGATTTGAATGAAAATGTCCCCATAGGCTCATAGGGAGTGGCGTTATTAGGAGGTGTGGCCTTGTTGGAGTAGGTGTGGCCTTGTTGGAGTAGGTGTGGCCTTGTTGAAGGAAGTGACACTGGGCGGGGGCTTTCAGGTTTCAGAAGCTCAAGCCGAGCCCAGTGTCTTACTCTTCCTGCTGCCTGTTCTCCAACATCGTGTCTTCCTGCACACCACCATGTTTCCCACCATGACCACTATGGACTAAACCTCTGAACTGAAAGCCAGCCCCAGTTGAGTGTTTCCTTATTAAACGTTGCTGTGGGCATGGTGTCTCTTCACAGCTATAGAAACTCTAACTAGGATAGGCTGGAACTCAGGGCCTCATACATGTGAAGGAAACATGTTACCACTCAACTATATTCCCAGCCTGGTTGGATTTAAAAAAAAAATGACTATTGTTTTTCAGACATATATAATTAACTATTTGTGGATAAAAGAACCTAAAGTCTGGAAAGTGCTTCAAAAGAGTTTGGAGGAAGGAGAACAGATGAAATGAGGTTAAGCTGGTGTTGAATACGGGAGGATGTATAAATACTGAAGGGAAAGGACTAACTCACTATAAACCCAGTTTACTGAGCATATTGAAAGGATTTACCCCCACCCTTGTCATTTTGCCATGTGTAGAAAGATTCAGAAAATGAGAAAAGATGTTTCTAAGCCATGTCAATCTGTATGTTGGCAAGAGTTTGCTCTTGATACACATAGCATTCTGGAACCACACTGGACATAAAGGATACTTTGAAATATGAAGGGTTGGTTCAAATGCTGAGCCAATTCTTTTTTTTTTTTTTTCCGTAATCTTGACTTTATGAGACTGATATCTGGGCCAATACGATCAAAGATTTTGTAATAATATTTGGTTGATGTCACTTTCTTACACCTCCTCAAAATAATGAATCGCACAGAGCTGGAATGCTTCTTCCTGCATTAGCTCAGGGGTGGGTGAGGCTTTCAAGCTGCTATCACTTTTTCCAAATAGCTTCTCTCATTCTTGCTCCTAATTAACCTAGAGTATTATGTAGCAACCAAATAAATAGTCTCCTAAAGGCAACATCCTCTGCTTGGTTGTTCCAGAACACTCTGCTGACTCATTTGCAATTGGGCTTGAAGAGTTTTGTAGGCACATGAGACCAAAGAAGTCACACTTGCTCTAAGCAGGGCCTCTGAATCCCCGAACTTTTCCCACCATACCACACCCCAAGTATAGTTTCGGAGTGAGGAAGGTTATCATGGCTTTGGGAGCCATCTCCAAAGAACAAACTTACAGATTTGGTCACTGTTTTGTTTTATTTTCTTCCTCCCTGAAATTTGACTAATAAATAGCCTTCTATGTTCCACAGTACCCGGGATCACTGGAACTGAGTTGTGGCTGTGCTTGTAGCCCCTTCCTCATTGGGTATTTCTCTTAGATCCAACTCTGGGCTAATTTAGCTGGGTGAAAGCCTGGTTGGGGGCTTAGAGTCCCAGCATCCACCAGTGATAGAAACAGCAGTGGCAGCAATAACACTGAGATGCTCCAACGTGCACTTGGATTCAAGGATAGCAAATAAGAACGAGATGGACATCAGTTTGCAGGAGAAACCTTCTGATGACATCTTGCTAAAGGAATGTAAGTGTTGTCAAGTTCTGGCAAAGGAATGGAAATCTTCCTTGTTACTATTTACTGTTAATTCTTTTTTTTTTTTTCTGAGACAGGGTTTCTCTGTGCAGCCCCTGGTTGTCCTGGAATTCACTCTGTAGACCAGGCTGGCCTTGAACTCAGAGATCCGCCTGCCTCTGCCTCCTGAGTGCTGGAATTAAAGGTGTGTACCACCACTACTGGTTACAGCTAATTCTCTTTTTATTCATCTATTTATTTTACATCCCAGCCACAGCCTCCCCCAGAATCCTCCTTTCCTAGTTCCTTGCCCCATTCTCTCCTCCCCCCAGTCACCTCCTCTTCTCTCTGTATCCAGGAAAGGGCAGAGTCTTTTATGAGTATCAACAAAACATGACATATCAAGTTGCAGTAAGACTAAGCACCTCCCTGTGTATTAAGGCTAGGCAAGGTGACTCAGTAAAAGAAGTAGGGTCCCAAAAGCCAGAAAAAGAATTGGAGACAACTCTTGTTCCCATTGTTAGGAGTCCCAAAAGAGGACCAAGTTATACAACTGTAACCTATGCAGAGGGCTTAGGTCAGTCTCACGCAGGCTCCCTGGTTGTCGGTTCAGTCTCTGGGAGCCTCTATGAGCTCAGGTTAGTTGATTGTGTGAGCCAGAGGGGTCAAGGACACCATGAGAAGGCTAATTCTTAATGTGATATCTGTGACTGGGGTGAGGTGAAATGTTTGGACTTGCAGTAGCTTGCACCAAAAAGTACTCGATCACCTAATTTATCCAAACGCTATGAGTCCCCCCAGTGTCAGTGGACCCCTGTCTGCGTAACTGCTTGGTCACTGAGATCATGCCTGACTCAGAAAAGCAGAGTTAGTCCTCAGCTTCCTGATGGTGCCACTCCTCTCTTTTCCTTGGCTGGGACATTCCAACCTTTCCAAAACACACCTTTCAGGGGGGAGGAGCTTTGACTTTGTATTGCTGGCTATTTACCTACCCTGGTGGAGCAAGCATAAAAAGAGCCCAGACCTATGCTAGTCCACAACCTCACTTAGTTACCTATTTTTCTTTTCATGAGTCGCTCTAATGTCCTGGGCCTCAACTTCCTTATCTGTGAGTCAGTCAATTAGTTAGTTAAAGGGCTTAATCGCATTTGCATTTTGAGGGTTTACTCACTAAAGACCATTGACATTTTCTAAAGGGAATGTAAACATATTTCAGGCATAACCTCTGCCTTCAGACTGTTCCAAATGTCATTCAGGAAAACAATTTTTTTTTTCAGCACAAAGGCAGCTATTGTATAATACATTTGTGGTGGAGGCAAGCAGGTTCCAAGTATCTGCAAAGTTGAAGGGACCTCCACTGTAGCTACTGATTAGTGGGAAATGCACACAGAGGTATATAGCAAGCACTTGTTCCAAATGTTAATTCTAACTGAAATTGGTTTAGTTCCAGTAGGAGGAAGAATGGAGGACTCCACAATCTAAATGCCCACAGAGGATGCTAGCAAAGCTATTTAGTGTGCACAGCCCCTTCAGAATGTGTGAACTGTGAGAGCTCTTGGTGGAGTTATGTCGGACTGAAAAGGCCTCCCAGTAGCAGAAAAGCTGAGAGGGGCCTGGAATTTTGGAAGGCATCCATTCGAATGAAAATCAATACAGTTTTTGTAGTATGATGGCTCTCTTTCCTGATAGCTTCTCTAACCAAGGAAAGTTAATATTTGAGAGAGAGCCATTGTGGCTGGCTGTTCCTCGTCACAAACCTCATGAGGAAGTAGGCCAAAGTTGTTCTTTGGCCCAATGAAATTCTGTTACTTAAGAACAGAAAGTCTAAGCAAATGCAATGTTTATCACATGGCTGTGTGGGATTTAGTAATCCCTAGTTTAAAAAGTATGATTCTGATGTTCAGCCAGATTTAAGAGCCAATGCTCTATTCGTCTGATCTCCATGGAAGCACTGTATTCAAACCGGGAACTTGAGTTCACTTGGAGCAAGTCCAGAGCAGAGTAATCAAAGCCATTGAAAGTTAGGATAGAGGAATTCTAGAAAAAAGAAATGTAAATGAAATGGAAAAACAGAATGCAGAGGAAGAAATCAGGCCTTAGATATGGAAACGGCTACTCTATTGGTGGTAGGTGATATCTCTTCTTTGGATGTGCCAGTGAGAGAAGCTGGAGAGAATAAAACGTGAACAACTGGCATTTAAAGCAGACAGACAGGCAAACTTTGCATAAGGCAAGTAACAGGAGATTATAGCAGTGATGAAGATGTTTTAGAAGCTTGATTTGCAAAGATGGGAATTAGGGCAGAATATTGTTGCTTTATATTTATAGGCCAATTCCTCAGAACTGACCCTTAATCTGCATTGTGAATCGAAGGTCCCAGAAAGAAGCCTCACCCGAAGTAAAGATTCCATAAAGCTGATTGGTTGATTGGAATTTTAATGATTGTGAATAGTTAGAATGTTGCAGATCTGGTGCCAGATTAACTTGGGCTGTGTTTAGCCCCCTTTAATAGCCATTCATTGCCTATCTCTGTGATTGACTTAACCATCCTGTGACTACTATGTTAAATCTTTTTGGAACGTAAACTACTAGCTTCCATTAACCCAAAGGCTAAGAATGTCATCAGATAGCATCTAAAGCCTATAGCAGAGGTTCTCCCAATTTACTGGAACCCATCTACCTGGCATGTGTGTGTGTGTGTGTGTGTGTGTGTGTAGGTTTCCATGAAGGAGAGCATCAGATTCCCTGGAACTAGAGTTACAGGTGGTAGTGAGCTGCCAGACAGGTGTTCTGGGAACTGAACTCCGGTCCTCTGCAAGAGCAGTACAATACTCTTAACCGTGAGGACCTTTCTCTAGCCCCAGAATGTATTTTAAAATGTCTTAACTTATGACTTTCTTTTGTTTTGTTACTGTAAAAACTTGACACAACTGTTCCCATATTGGAACATGGCGTTTGGGTGCCATGAATCTGGGTTCTTGAGCCACAGTCACTCATATTTGGTTCTAAAACAAACTATCTCTTATTCCTTTTGAGGTGAGAGTGGTGATGCTGTATGAACAACATCTACCAGGGGACCTCCAACCATCGACACACTTGGCAGAATGTGGAGTTGTATGGCTGGAGACATCGGCCTGATGCCTGGGGACGGGAGACAATTCATGCACATGGAAGATGAAGAAAGGGGAGGGAAAGGACTCTTATGAAAAAGAAGTGCCCTGACTTTGAAAAATTCTCAAGCTCTTTAGCAATTGGCTGATGGAGACTCATAGTTACCAGTTCACAAAGTGGCATCTGAGCCTAGAATTCATTACAGAATGCTAGCTATGGAAGCAAGCTTGGAGACACTCTAGTCTAGTGCTTACTCACATGTGCTTGAGAAATACCGAGTATGGAAGTTGTTTAGTGTTTCAGTAAAAGAGAAAAGCCCTGTGGTTAAGCTATGTGTTCCTGGGCTAAAAAGTTCAACAGATTCACTTACTGTGGGGATTCTTGGAGGCTTCATTCTTCAAGCAGGGCAGAGTGTTGCTAAGACGCCCATCCAGCTGTGGCTGACTAGCTCATCAAATCATCTCTCTATGGAGAGTGTGATGAGAGAGATAATCAAGAACAGTTCTCTACACTGCATTTAAAAATAGCATCCTAACTGGGCATGGGACTCCTGGCTCTAATCTCAGCACCTCAGAGACTGAGGCAGAAGGATTGCTCTAAATTTGAAGTTAGTTTGGGCTCTAGTACAGCGAGTTTCAGGCTAGTCTGTGCTTTAGTGTGAGACTTTATCTCAACCCCCCCCAAACAATCAATAAATCAAACAAACTAATGGAGACTGGGATGTGGCTCAGCTGGTGGAAGCCTTGCCTAGCATGCACAAAGCCCTGAATCTGATTATGAACACTACATAAAACCGGGTGTGGTGGTACAAGCCCATAATCCCAGCCTTTGAAAATGGAGAGGCAGGAAGATAAGAATTTCAAGGTTGTCCTTGACTACATTGCAGATTTGAGGTAAGCCTGGAATACATGAGACCCTGTTTCAGCAAACAAATGAAAATAAAAATAGCATCCTAGTTGGGCCTGGTCATGTGGGTTCTAATTTCAGCTACAAAGGAGGAGGCAGGGAGATGACAAGTTCATCGCCTGCCTGGGTTCCAGAGTGACTTCAAGACAGCTTGGGCACCTTAGTGAGACCCTGTTACCGAAAAGCTTAAAAAACAGGCTGGGAATATGGCTCATGGCAGAGAGTTTGCCTCATATGTGTGAAGCCCAAGATTCAATCTCTTCCACTGACTAAAATATTTAATAAATTTTTAAAAGGCACCCTGGACCTGGAGAGAAGGCTGCGTGGTGAAAGAGCACTTGCTGCTCATCCAGAGGACTCAGGTTCAATTCCCAACACTAATAGGGCAGCTCACAACCATCCATAACTCTAGTTCCAAGGGATCTGTCACTCTCTTCTGGCCTCCATGGGCACCAGGCACACACATGGTACACAGACATACATGCAGGCAAACCATCCACACACACACAAAGTTAATTACGTATAAAAATAAAAAAAACTAAGAAAAGTAATCCTGAGATTTCCTAAAGTCAAGAGAGTTACATGTTGTCATACATAGGCTTAGCTACAGGCATGAAGATAAGCCTCCTCAAGTCTTAAAAGTGCCTTTTCAGGATGCCACTTTGTTATAGTCACGAAACCCTGTTAACTGAATAGTTAAAGTGAGTGTTTAGTTGGGATAGACCAAGGAGGGCAGTTTTTATACACTGATGGCAACAAGCCAACAGGACCATTGGCAGGTCCCTCATTGCTGTGAAAACAAGGTAAGATACACATCAATGAGAACATTGTGGCTGGAAACTGTCGAGTTGGGAATTGGTTCATATGTTTTAGCATGTATGTATGCATGTGTCCATAGTTTTCTATGAGGTCTATATTTTCTAGAGACTTCTTTTTATGAATCTACCCTCTATGAATGAATGTTGTTTTATGACTCCATGAGCATATACATGTATTTCAAGTATAGGACTGAGGGTAGCATAAGATGTTTTGCTGATAGTTATTGGGAGTCAAATGAACTGCCACCAATTTGCTTGTTTCTGTTCAAGTGTGTCTTTATGCTTTGTTTAACTTCATGAAGCCAAAAAACCAGCCCCCTCTGACATTGCCCCCCAAGCACTAGAAAGGATCAATCTACGTATCTGAATAGCAGCCACAGATCATTATTTAAGCCCAAATCGCCCACAGTAATCTGCATTTTGGCTATTTTGTACACAACAGAATTAATTTAATTTTGGATAAAGATGCAGAGTAGTCAAAGGAACTGGAACTAAATAATTGCTGTTTTTCAGAAGTGATGTAAGTGCTTTGTCGAGCCTTTGTTTTGTAGTTCCTTAAAGCCAGTTATATTTGGGGCTGCTGGAAGAAGCTGACTCCTGCTGTCTGCAGCCCTGGCTGCAGAGGCAGCATATTCTGCTGGTGTATTTTAGCTGTTTTTATGCTGAGATGAATAGGCTATTTGAAGTGAAAGGCAGACTGGTAGTTCCTATTGGAATGAAAGGATCATAAATCTGTTCATGCCAAACTGTGAACACAGACAATGCACTGAAGGCAATTTTTATTTGGTAATTACTGTCTTTGTTCTGAAGCTTTGCCAGTGCTAAGTGATTGAAAAGTTCCCAGAACAAACAGTGAAGGGACGAAGCTCCTTTATTAATTGAAGCTGCATTGGAGTAGATCTCACTTTTCGTGACATTTTGCTTTTCTTGTTTTTGAGAAACAGAGTTAATGGGCTTTTTACATTTGTGTGTTCAAATTCTCGGGGAATGAGAAGGAATCGTTATCTTGCTTCTTCCTAAACTTGCTTGGAGGGGTCCCTCGGAATGAGACTACAGACTTTGCTGTTTGAGAATGCTGCACCGAAGGCTGCCTCCTGAAGAGGCAAGTGCCAGCAAACGAGCCAAAGGCTGGGCAATCCCAGAAAGGAAGAGAGGGAGGAAGAGAGGGAGAGGGCAAGAGAGGGAGAGAGGGAGAGAGGGACAGAATGGGGGGAAGGGAGGGAGAGGAATAGCTATCTAGTCACTGAAAATTTTCCTGTAAAGGTTATAAATATTTTCTGTTTTACTTGAATATCAACTCATTAGCCCAAATAACACAATTCTACAAGTACCCAAAGTCGCATCTGTATGTTCTTTCTGGTCTTGCTAATGATTTAAATGTGTTGTTACTTTTGATGTGGTTCTAGTAATATTGAAGATGACGATCTTAAACAAAACAACATTCAATTCAATGACCATTAATTGCTACCTACTTTATGGCAGTCATTGGAGGTAGATGAATAACTCATAGATCCTCCACCAAGGATTTCAGTAATTAGCATTAGTGAGTTTTTGCAGTTCAAATATTTATTGTACAAATACTCATAAATTGGATAGGTAAGCAAAAGTCAGCAGAGCATTTTGAAATTATAGTAAGAAACTGATTACCTAATAAAGTCTGTCCTCAATCAAACATCACGCTAGGCTTTTTGCTAGTCAGCATTTGAAGATGAAGATCTTAAATGAAAAGCTATCAATCACATTCAGCTAATGTTAATTGGTACCTATTTTATGGCAGTATTGATGGTACTAGATAAGTAAGCCAAATAGTCTCCATTAAAGAGTTCATAGTCGAGCAAAGGAGCTTGGGAAGTAACTGTGTTGTTGAATGTGGATGTTGTAAAGTATAATGTTGCAATGCAAAGAGTTTTTAGACTGAAACTGCCAAGCTTGCTAATTAATGTGAAGGCATTCATAAAAGTGGGTGATGATGCCGGGGAATGGCTGAAGCCACTGGCAAAGCTGGAATAAGAATCTGGTAGTTATTTATCGTTGTGCATGAAGGTCAGCTGTGACTGAAGAAGAGTCACACAATATTTTTCTGGTGCTGGGAACTGAAACCAGAAGAGTATACATATGCTGGACAAGCACTTTACCATTGAACTCCGTCCTTGGACCTTTCAGATTTTTTTACTTTTATTTTATGTTGAGACAAGGTCAGGCTGTGTTGCCATAGCTGGCCTTGAAGCTTTTGCTCTTCTAGCCTCTACTTCTTAAGTATCTAGGAGTACTGAAGTGTACATCTAGCTATCAAACAGTTTTATCAGAAGAGTTCTGTCAAAAGAAAAGTCAACAAGTGTCCTTGTTGCTTAATGTATGATAGTACTATTATCTTAAATCTAACTCACAATAAATAGGGTAGGGACTAGAGAGCAGTAAATGAATTCACCCACATCAGACAGAGTAGAAAAGGCAAACTTACTTAGTACATTGCAAGAAAGGAGCAGGCAAGGGAAATAGCAGAATAAATGCCTGCCCTGGACTTGGGTGTGGTGGGTTTTATTTGGGAGCTACATCTCCTTTTTGGTTAGGCTGATACACTATGGAATTCCCATCATGCAAATGAAGGCAGTCTTGACTGGTCAATGTTTAATTCTGGGCAGAGCTTGACCTTAGAGCTTACATTGTTCTGCTGCTCAGAATTTCCCCCCGAAAGGGGCCACTGTTTTCTTTTTTGGAAAACATTCTGGACCAGGCTTGCATTGTGGAAATTCCCTGACAGGGACCTGTTCCGTTTCTGATCTCTCAATGATGGCCTTATTTCCAAAAGAAAATATAAACTTACTTTCCTGCTTTAAAGAAATGAGTTCATTTTCTTTTCAGAAAATCCTACTTTATTTTTTTAGCACTTACTATGACATTTAGTTTCTATATTGGGCAGATTAATTATAGTTGTTTTTCTTTTTCTCTTTTTGCAGTGCTAGGGAGATAGAACATGGTTTTGCCCACGTGAAAGGAAAGAACCCTACCACAGAGCCACACCCCCAGTTCTAGACAGATTGGCTATTTCTTTTTTCACATTTATTTATCTTTAAAAATATTTTAATTAATAATTTCTTAAGAATTTTATGCAATGTATTTTGATCATACTCACCCTACTCCTTCCCCTAACTCCTCCAAGACCCAGCTCTACCCTCCTACCCTCTCAAAATTTGTGTCCGCTTTCTCTCTCTCCCTCTCTCTAAAATAACCCATCCACTTTAATTTGCCCATAGACTCCTGGGTGTATGGCTATCCAGTGGAACATGGTCAAACTACCAGTGACCACACTCATAAAGAAGACTGACTTTCCCTCATCTAGAAGCCCTCGCCTGTCCATAATACCTCAGTTTGGGGTAGGAGTTCATGAACTCCTTCTCTCTTACTGATAGAGTGCCGACTGCCTTGCTATTGAGACAATTATGTGCAAACTGTATCTGCCATGAGTTAGCGAGTACTGTGGTTCTGTTATGTCCTGAAGACGTTGTTTTGCTCTGTTCATTGCTGACCTCTAGCTCTTCCAGTCTTCCAGCTCTCTCTACCACAATGGTTCCTGAGCCTTGGACAAGGGCATAGCGTGGGCTGCCATAGATGTCCCATTCATGGCTGAGTACTCTATGACAGTATTCTCTGCACTTTGACTAGTTGTGAATTTCTGTGCTAACCACTGTCCACTGCACAAAGAAGCGTCTCTGATGATGACTGAGAGTTGCACTAAACCATCGGTGGAGAGATATCAATTTCAGGGCCAGTTTGATACTATGTCCAGTACTAAGCTAATCCCTGGGATCTGCATGCTCCAAGCCACAAGTTCTTGTCCAGATTTACAGTACTAAGCATGTGAAGCAGGCCTTAAATTCAATCAGAAAGTGATTGGTTAATGCTACATCATTCCTGCCGCTATTGTACCCAATGGTTGTATCTTGTCACACTGGTCATTATAGTAATCTGCAGGGTTCACAGCTGGGTAAGACTATTGATGACCTTTCCCCCCACCAGTCTACACAGCACCTTTTGGTGCTGTGAAAGCTATCCAGCAGGGAAGAGGGAGCTTCATGGTTATTTCCAACTTGACCTTTCTATGTCCTTTGGCTGAAGTGTGTGGTATCTTCAGCAATAGGGTCTTACCGTCAAGTTCTGGTGGGCAACCAAGAACAATGGCAATAGCTTATATTGTTTAGGGGGTCTCTGGGACACTTCTGATCAACAGCTTGTGAAGTGGTATCCTATACCCGGCACTGAGCTTCCTATTTGGCAACCCATAGCTTCTGGTAAAGTCCCTTGTGCAGGCTAATACACACACACACACACACACACACACACACACACACACACACACTCACACACACACACACACACACACACACACTCTCACACACATTATTATATTTGAAGCTTATGAAAGAATAGATTTCCATTTTGCTTTTTTAACATCCTTAATGTTAGTTTTTCCCCACTCCTCCCCTTCCCTACTATTCCAACCTCCTCTCCTCCCACCCCATTTGTCCCTTCATATCACCCAAGTTCAGCTATCCCTCCCTTAAGATCTTCTCCCCTCTCTTCATCAATGGTCCCTTTATCATTTCTTGGCTCTGCAGCTACTCCAAATTAAACACAGAAATCTAAAATATCGATGCTAAGAGCTACATTTGAGCAGGAACATGCTACATTTGTCTTTCTGGGGCTGGGTTATTTTACTCAGTATAACGTCTTCTAGCCCCATCCATTTATCTATAAATTTAATTTTTCTTTACAGCTGAATAAAATACCATTGTATATAGGTTCCATATTTTTATTATACATTCATCGGTTTATGGCCATATAGGCTGCTTAGGTAGATTAATTGTAAATGGACCTTTTCTGATACAAATTGTGCTTGGGTAATGAAAGTGCTATTGTTTAAACTTGTTCCCCAAAGTTCATGTGGTAGAAATCTAATCTCTAGTATAACAGTGCTCACAGGTGGGGCCTTTAAAAGATGATTAGACCAAAAGGGAATGGATCAATGCCATCATTGCAGGAGTGGGTTGATAATTCTGCAATACATTCCTGATAAAAGGTAAATGTTTCCTCTCCCTTATCCCTTTCCTCTTCTCCTCTACCTTTCTCATTTCCTGTCTCCCCATCCCTCTCTTCCTGTCTTTTACTTGTCCTTTTATCTTCTGAGATTCTGCTGCCAGGTACCAGTGCCATGCTTTCAGACTTCCATGCCTTTAGAACCATGGGGCAAATAAATTTCTGTCAACTAAAAACTAGTCTGTAGTATTCTGTTACTGTAGCAAAAATGGATGAAAGCAGAATTTACAAGATAGTATGATAGACATGCATAGAAAGATAAATCATCACACACACACAAATAGGAGAATAGGTAAAAATGAAAGCTTAGGCTTTTGAAATGTACTCTATGAATGTACATGTATCTTGTGATGTTTTATCCCAACACTCCTTGAGTCAGATGCTCTCCAGGTCCAACCTGTGGGCAGATGATGAATAAGTGATCATGATGACTACTGTTTTTTGAGTTGGAGATAAGCACTAGCTCATGTTGGGCCACAATGCTGGACCACTATGTAACAAGAAGCTCAGATGTCCTTTTTGTCTTCTCATTTCAGGTTTGGTCCTTGCTCTACAGCAGCATAGCCCTGTGATTCACCTTGGCCTATGTCGTTTTCATGGATCACCTTGCTATGAAATCTCTTGATAGATGCAAGCTCCTAGAGCAGTGCTTCTCAACCTTCCTACTTCTGGGTCCCTTTAATACAGTTCCTCATGTTGTGGTGACCCCCAACCATTACATTGTTTTCATTGCTGCTTTATAACTGTAATTTTGCCACTGTTATGAATCTTAATGTAAATATCTGTGTTTTTTCAATGGTCTTAGGCGACTTTGTGAAAAGGTGGTTAGACCACAAAAGGTTCATGACCCACAGGTTGAGAATCATTGTCCTAAACCATTCTCTTGTTGGAAGGACCAACATGCCATAGAATAAGTGGGACATTTGCTGATTATTCTGGAAAGCTTCTCCAGAAGCATGTGTTTGCATTCATTCCAGCTATTTCCACCTGTTTTTCTTTAAAGGCTTTGATTCTAGGTGATGGCGATCTGGATCTGCAAGGGGATTATGCAGTGTGGTCATTTTGCTAACACTATGGCACCCAAGTGCCAGTGTGCTACTCCTCACAGTGAAGTAGGAATGGGTGTTGTGGGCTCCAGGGACCAGGAGGATAGCAGATACTAATTTATACATGTCTCATCAGAACCACCCAGAGCTGGAGCTGGGAAAATGAACCCAGAAATACCACACTGCTTTTTTGTAAACTCTTCTACACTTATTTCAGTTCTTCTCACTGCTCTGCTGCTAACTTTCTACATGCTCCATCCCCACTGCTGAAAGCTGTCAGAAATGGCTAGCTTTTAGGTCTATTCATCCTGTGGCTTAAATCTACCATCTACTGTGCTCATCTGAGCACAGAGCAACATTGCAAAAAGCCTAACCTGATGTAAAAAAAAGTATGAGAAATGTATGCAGCTTTGCAGAAGCCTCTCAGACTAAGGGGACTATGATTCATACCAGACAGCCACATTTCTAAAAATCACCAGATTCGTCCACCTCTGCAGTGCCACGCATCCCAGAGTGACAGCTCCCAAGCCCCCATCTTCCAAAAGCTTCTAGAAACTCTTCCCTGAAGCTCATTCCTCCCTACTTCTGCTCTGTTCTTTGGGAAATGTATCTTCCAGAGTGCAGCTCCCTGCTTGTGCTAACACAAACTAGCCCAGCCTTTCCTTCCTTGGGTGTCCTTAGCTACGACTTGAGAACAGCATGTGTTTTGTAAGGCAACAGGGCAACAGGAAGGATCCCAAAGCCTCATTACCTTAATATTTACATTCTATGGAGACTTTTTTTCCCACTACATTGAAAGTCTTCCTGAAACTTCTCTTTAAAACAGGCTCATGGAACATTTTCTGTGAAAGACTGGATAATAAGCAGTTTGGTCTTTGCAGGTTTTCCCATCTCTGTTGGAACTTCTGAGCTCTGCCACTGACAAGTACAAGGCACCATGGGCAATATGTGAACAAATGGCCATTGTGTCCCCATCAGACTTTATTCTAAAAACAGGCCAGTGGGCTCCTCTTTAAAACAATACTTCTCAATCATGGCTGTCTATCAGAATTATCTTCAGGGCTTTCAAATACCTCATGTCCAGGCTGGACCCAGACCAATGAATGACATTAGACATTTCAGGATGGGACACCATCATCAGTATTTTAAACTTCCTTCAGTGAGTCCAAAACCACTTAGGAGCAAGCCAGCTGGAAACTCGTATCTTAGCCTGGAGCATCAGGAGCCATCTGGTCCTAAGTGAGCTGCAGATCTGCAGTTACTCAAGGGGCCAGGTGGGGCCTGCTGGGAGCAGCCCTTACCCTTACTCTAGTGCACTTTAAAACTATGACCTTTGCCTACGTGTTTGTTGACATTGCAGCTGCAAGCATAAACACTGCATGGAGGCAACCGAAATTCTTTGGGTGGGGATAAGTGGCACATTCTTTTTGGATAAGATATCTTTATTTTAACCCACTACTGTCCTCTAAACTGAGAAATACTAACGTACTCCACAGTGTTTGGGTCTTAGGAGCTAGAAGACACTAACAAGTCCCCTTTTTTAAGACACTTTTTTGACTTCACTTTCCTATCTCTCATGTCCTTTCAGTATCTGCCTCCACCCTTGGCAATGGTGTGGAGTCATTTAGACTCCTAACAGGAGTGATCTTGTGTGGACTTACACTTTTCATCTCATAGAGAAAGACGATCCAGGTAACAAGCACAATTTTAAATGGAGCTCCTAAGACCAAAACAGTGTCATGTGCGCTGCATTTTCTACAAGCAAATCAAAAATCTATTGATTAGTTCCTGGCTATGCTTTGAAAATCTTCTTAAACATATCTTTGTCAGTGGAGAACTGCTTTAATAGTTCCCTAGTCAACTAGAGCCTAGGTTGAAGTAGACGAAAATGCTATTTTAAGTCATTTGGAACCTGAGTTGCCTGGTGAACACTTAACTTGAAGAGCAGCACTGTGCTGAGACAGTCTGTCCATGGACAGGACCATACTGGATCTAATATGCTGCTTCCTGGCCATCACCAAAGAACACCTTCTAGCGGGCCATGGGCCAGAAATGAGTGGGCCCTTTTTCCTTTCTTTGGCAAGCCTTGACCTGCTGTGCACTTCCAGTTGTCTTCAAAACATGAACCTAACAAGATACGTAGATTTTGATGCCAGCAAAGATACAACGATTGGTATTAAGCTAGGATTATGAGGATCAAGAAGTTAGTAAGCCTCAGTGCATGTCCCTTGGTCCATGTAGCCCATGTTGGCTCAGGACTTGGGATCCAGCCTGTGTAAAGCCAGCTCATTGCCTCACACATGCTTTGGCAGCAGCTGACACTACAAGCCCTTCTTAGACGCTGCTTGAATAATTCCAGAACAGTTATATGAGTTTACTGCAGAAGACTCAAGGACTGTTAAAGATCCTTGCAAAGAGGAAGCCAGTAGAAAGTCGTGTGTCTTTTTTGTTGACCTTCATGAGGATGTTCAGAGAGTTTCACATGGAAGTGTGGAGCCTTTGGATGTTCAGTACCATTTGTGGTAGCACTAGGAAAAGACAGAGCCATTTGGAGGGTTGGTAAGGGTTAAAAGTTTTGTGAGTGAGGAAATTCATATTACCTTGATAAAGTATTAGTGATTTAATACCAAAATGGGGCACAGCTGCTGGCAGAGATTAGGATGATAAAGTCCACGAAAAGTATCGCTGTCACCTCCCTTGGCTCTGCTGTGGAGACCTTTGGGCTCCTATCAGTCGTGATCTTGTGTGGACTTACACTTCAGCTGCGTCATGTGCAGTGGATGGCTCTACTTCAAGGTAGAGCTGAGTAGTGTGAACTGAAGTCCCCTGGTAAAAGCTGTCTGATTAAGTCTTCAGTGATTGTGGAGAGCTGGAATGTTGCAGGTCTTGAGCCAAATTACCTTCAAAATCTTTAGTACCTTAATAGCCTGTTATTGCTTACTTCTGTCTTTGAACTAGTGTCCTTGTGACTATCCAGTAAAATCCTCTTTTGGAATGTACAAACAGCTCCCTTAGCTTCTAAGAATGTCACCAGATAACACATGATATAATAGAGACTTGCCTGCTCTATAGCACAGACTTACTTCCCTGCTCGGCTGTGACTGTCTACCTGTTGTTTCCATCAATGTATTTTACAAATACTTTCCTTGTTCTCCTACTATAAAAACTCAATCAAACTGTTGTACATTGAAACATGGTATTTACAGTCACTTAAATCAGTCTTCCTGGGCCATGGTCACTCATATTTGAACAAATGACCTCTTATACCCTTTGAGATGGGAGCTATGTTCTTACGTTGACAGAGTAATGGGTATAAGGAAATGTATGCTCTAGAGGGAAATGCTGCTCCGTTTCCATCACTTGGACTATTCTCTAAGACCCACTTTCTGCTGCTTTACTTAGTCAAGGCTAGTATTTCCTCCAAGGTCTGTCTTCACCGTAAAGTACTTGAACGGCCTTGGGCCTCAGTAAATGACGTATTTCTGACCTTCAAATTTGTTCCTTAAATGAAAACAGCTGCTCAACTTTGAGGCAAAATGAAGCTCTGGCCACATCTATTCTGGTTTCTTGTTAGCCAATCTCTGAAGCACCTTCATGGAAGACCCAGGGCTCCAAAAGTCTAATTCAAAAGTCACTGGCCTCTACTGTTTCCCCCGCATGTAGCATAAGATACATAATGTCTTATCAGTTTTTTTCTACTTTACAGTAGTAATAATTATTCATTATCAAAATTGGAATGTATAGAGCTATACAAGAAAATAAAGGAAATAGAAAGAAAGAAAAAACAAATTACCATCATCCCCCAAACTCTGAGATAAATACTAGTAAAATATTGGACATTTTCATTTTGATGACGAATCTATGAAGGTGTATGGATACCTATACTCATATGTTCATATTGATTTAAAACCAGCTTTTGGTTTCAAGCTATCATTTTCATATGAATAATTTTCATGTCATTATTTTCTTCTAAGGCCATTTTTCATCCTTAACAAGTGGCACATGGGAAACTACATACATTGATGGGTGCCAGCATTTATGAATACTCATGGAGTGAACATTGCAATCAAGATAATGAACATGTCCATTCCTTCTAAAAGTTTCCTTGTATCTATTTGTAATTCCATTCTTCTCTCCCTTTGTCCTCATCCATGTCTCCACTCCTAGCCCTTGGCCCAGGCAACCATGGATTTGCTTTGTCAGTATACATTAGCTTATACTAAAGTGTTTTTTTTTCTTTGAGACCAGGTTTCTCTCACAATATAGCTCTGGCTGTCCTGGAACTCATTATGTAGACCAGGCTGGCCTTAAACTCATAGAGATCCACCTGCCTCTGCTTCCCAAATGCTGGGATAAAGGTGTGTGCCATTACACCCACTAACACTGAAGTTTTACATAGGTGAAATAATTAGTCATGCATTCTCTGTATATTTTTCACTCCCTATACTCATTTTTAGGTTTATGTTGTTGCCGGAATCAACAATATTCCATCTCTTTTATTTCTAAGTAGTATTCTACAGTATGTCTAGACTACATTTTTCTTCAGTCACATGCTAATTAATATTTGCATTTTTCCAATTTAGGGCTATTATGAATGAATCTGCTATGTACTTTCATACACAAATCCTTATGTGACCACATGCTTTCTTTTTACGTGAGTTCAAGGTAATATTAACGACTTCACAATATTCTACTGTATGAATGTACCCAAATAATTGTACCCCATTTGTTTTTATTTTCCACATATATTTTGATAATATATAAATATTACTATATATATAAATATTATAAAATATAGTAATATCTGAGGCAAGTATTTGGACACAGGTAATTTATTTGAGAGATGATCCCAGAAATCAGAAAAGAGATGAGGAGAATGAGCTAGAGAAAGGAATAGAGAATCAAAAGATATCTTAGTGAGCTGCTGGCAGATTGAGCTCAATCCCATGGGCTCCCTCTCTGGAACAGTATGGAGCAGTACTTCCAGTGTCTGTCTAGAAAATAAGGAGGTTGGGGTATTCATCATTTATCACTGTCTCCCATTGATGGGATGTGGTCCCTATAGTTAACTACTACGCAATTCTTTGCTCTGCCTGTCACAGTCGGAGTGGCCTTCTGTGGCCTGAGAAAGTTCTGAGGCTGAAGTCTTAAGCCACTACAGTGGATCCAAAGGAGAGGCTAGGCTAGACCCATGCATAAACCTGCCAATCACAGGTATTCTAAGAACCAAGAGACAGGTAGATGGTGTGGAGCAAACAGGCCTGCTTCTCTGTTCCTGTCATGCTGTTATAGACAGTGTGACATCAAATAGCCACAGGCTTGACCTTCTATGTATATGTTGTGCTCATAAAGTGGAGTTAGTCAACTAAATGGTCCTTACTTTACTTCCCTGGCAAGGTCTCAATTGACGTCTTAGTAACAAGTTGTATATGAGGGCACATGTTTTTCTGCTCAATTGCCCATACTGAACATTTTCACTAAACAAACTGGGTGAAATTGCTAAATGGCCAAAGTAGTTTACCATTCTATATTCAACTCCATTGCAAGCACCATAAGCCAAGAGACCACTCATTGTTCATCAGGCACAGATCCACAAATAAGCAGATTTAAAGCAACCATGAACATTTGTCCATGGCGATAGAATATGAGGTCTTTAAAATATACCAGGGATAGACTGTGCAACAGTAGCCTCTTCCACGGAGATTCTGCTTTGCTGCTGACCAGTTACAAGGCCTTGCCCAGCAATCTTTCAGCCTTTGTCATGTCTGCTCTGTGCTGGACCCATGCTTGACCCTGCACATGGCCTGCCTACCCTGTGCATTTAGCGTGGTGCAAGTCTTTCCTGATCACTGGGCTTCTCTGTCAGGAAGCTGGGTGAGTGTGCTGCAGATTTGCAAGCAACTGCTAGGAAGTGGTAGGGGAGGTAGGGGATTCTGCGTCCTGTTGTGATCTCAGAACTCAAGCAAGGGACCTTGGTTATAGACTTGATTACATTTATTGTGTGGCCCGAGAGGCTGGCCCAGGATCTCGAGTCTTCACTGAGATTTGTAAGAAGCTTCTGTGACTGTACCCACAGTTGGTGCTCCATCCCATGCCGCCTGACTAGCATGCACTAGAGTGGCTTTGGCTTCATTTTCCAGCATTGCATAAATGATGTGTGGTGGTGCACAACTGTCATCTTTATGAAAAGTCGGATTTTTCTCAGCTACATAGTGAGTTCAAGGCCAGCCTGGATTACGTGAGACCCTGTCTGGAAGAAGAAAAATAAAATGAAGAAGGAGGAGGAGAAGGAAAAGAGGAGCAGGACGGGGAGGAAAAGGGTTTTGAGAGAGGACAGGGGCAATAGCTGACATTTCTCGCGGGATGTGAGGCATGATTGCACATCCCAGGCCGCAAGCCAAATGTCTGCCCCAGAGATTCTGGCTCTTTTCAGTCTCCCGCTTTCACCTGTTGGGCTGGCCCTGTGTGTGTCAGGGCCCTGAACTTGGCTGCTCCCCGCTGACAGCTGCTCTCCAGCAGGTGGTAGCGCGAACCTCAGGCCCAGCTGTCTGCGCCGCCGCCTCTGCCGCCACTTGATCACTTGAAGCTCTTTGTTTGCTTCAGCGTGCACATGTCACCCTCTGCCAGCTCACCCCCCCTCCTACCCGACAGTTGTTTGCCAGTCTGTGGTCTACACCGGCAGCTTCCCAGGGCTGACCACAATCCCCCTGCTTCAGCACCCACAGATGGCTACATTTCAAGGCTTCATTTGACTTGCTATTTGGCTTGTGAGCTGGGGTATGGAGATGATTTGTGTGACAGAGAGGATAGAAACGGAATCAGCTCTGGAAACCTCTGAAAAGCCTGGCAGCATTATTTTAGGAGGGAATTGACAGTCTTGATCAGAAAGGGACTTCATGGGAACACCGGGCATATATTTTTTTTTTTTTTTTTGGTAAAATAAGCTCTATCTGAAGAATGATTTTACAATTTCAGACCCTATTTTAGTTGTTTGTTTTTAGACAGGATTTCACTGTGTAGCTCTGGCCAAACTAGAATTCACTATGTAGAACAGGCTGGTCTTGAACTCACAGACCTCTGCTTCCAAGAGATGTACCACCATGCCTGGCTAACACTGTTTGTTTTGCTTTTTTTTTTTTTTTTTTTTTTTTTTTTTTTTTTTTATCTTTGGACCACTATACAGATCATGCTGACCGAAAGTGAAATGGTAATCTGAAGGTATGTATGTATGCAGAACTGTTGTGAGGAAAGGATATAAAGAAGAAAGGTATAAGAAAGGGAAAGTTATCTTCTCTTAGATAACTTTTTTTCTTAGAAATAAAGTTTAAAAGTATAACTATACAAAACTCTATATAGCAATGAATTAAACCAAAAATGTACAAAAAGAAAACATATTGGTGGTTGCAGGGGAGACCAATTTCTAGCTTGCTACATATACAGAAGTATGATAAGGTTTAAAATAAAAATGGTTCTTAAATAACAGAGAAGCTAAAAAATAGGAATGTCAAATCCACAAATTCAAGAAAAATTTCCAAGCTCACTTAAAAAATGGTACAAAGAACATAAACAGCCGGGAAAAGCCAAATAACCAACAATGCCATGATATCCTTAGCATTTCTGGAAATTCACCTTCAGCCAACAGTGAGAATGGTTAAAAGCAGCCTAACCTCCACTTTTAACTACCGACTGTATGGACTAGTTGTCAGGATTCTGAGAAGGAAATACAAATCTCCCTGACTGTGTCCCCAAGTTCATTCATTGTGCAGAATCAGGTCCTTTGATTCTTTCTTCTGAGAATTCATTATGTGATTAGTCATGCCTCATTTCCTCTTCCAAATACAGCTTATATTTTCCCCAATAAAACATGTTCAAAGTTTTAATGATTTAATTTTACATTTTTCCTCATATGCTGTCTAAGAACGTAATCCTAAACCAAATTCATTTTCATGATGGAGAAAAATGTATGCCACCTAAGCCATATTGTCCAAATGGATGATTTCCATAATCTTTGTTTTAGCATTGGTATTGTTGCTGTTCCTTTAAAGTAATCACTTTTGAAGTTCGATGCTTTTGTAAAATATAAAAGTCACATATTTATACATATTGTAGAAATGCCAAATTGTGAGGCTAACTTATACTCACAAACTTATTTAATCATATACCAATACACAATGACTCATAAACTAGATTCTAAATTAATGGTAACTTAATAACATGAGTTAAAGAACTTCTGAAAATTAAGACAATTAAAAAATATTCTTGCCTTATGCTTCAACAACTTACTTTTAGAAATCTGTCCTAGAGAAATGTTGGTTCCAGGTACAAGGCAACAAATCAGAAAAAAAAATGTAAATGTAAAAAATGAGGGCAGTATAAAACTATTGACAAGCATAAATATTTTAATATATCAAGTTGGAAAGAAGATAAAGTGTGTTCCTGTCACACAAATGTATAGTACACATATTTGAAAGCCATAGAACACAAATTAAGAGACGCATGTGTTTGCATCTTGTCTATCTTGTCTGCATAGACACACATTCTCACTTCCTAGCACTGCCTGCCTCTGGTGAGAAGGTGCAGAAGAAACTAGAGGCATGTATAGCTTTCTAAGTATTGCTTTTCTGAATTTTGCCCAGATTGTCACCTGGAACTCAGCTGACAAAATCGCTACAATTCTCACTTTGTTTCTAAGTATGTGGCCAATGATAGAAGCATATGAGGGAAACCCAGGTGTCTGCTCAGGACTTGTGGGAGAGCAGATGTCTCCAAGAAAGGGGTAGCCCTGGTCTGTTAGTGCCTCCCCAGAATCTAATGTAACTCATTCTTTGTGGCCCAGATTCAGTTTCCAGCTGTGTTCTGGGAGCCTGTAGACACCAGACACAGAGGACCAGACAAATCCACACAGGACGGGCTGTCTTTACAAAGTGCTCAGCAGCTGTCTGGGAAATCCAGACAGACACAGGGAAGTCCTTTCATCAGCAGCACACACTACACAAACAGGAACCAAAATAGGAGAGCAGATCCCACTATAAGGAACAAGGATCCTCACCACTATTATAGTCCTATGTTTTCAAGGCTTTATCGCTGGTATTGTCACCAGTATTAAAAGTGTGAAATGAAAAGTATTGTTTGCACATGAAACCTCAAGATAATTAAAAAGTGGAAGGTTTATCTTCAGGGGGAGACAAGTGTAAAATGGTTAAAGAGAAATGCTCCAAAGTAACCAGCTCTCTTGCTCCTCTTAGCAACTAATCCAAAGTTATATGAAATTTAGGGGAATTAATTTCCTTTTGAAATTATTTACCCGTAATCTTACTTTCAAAATGAATCTGTGTAAGAATGACAAAGTATTATAGAGGAGTGACTTAGAGGAAAATATGAATAAATGAATATAGCACCAATTGATGAAAAGACTGAATACTGGAGATAGCTCTCCAAAGTAGCATAACTGATTTAATACAACCACAGAGCAATTGAGCTGCTCTGCCAGCTATTGAAGCATAATATAAAACTTATACAATTTCACAAGGGCATCCTGGTTGAATACATCTTTTGACAAAAGACACACCATTTCATTGCATAGATTTTTTTGTGGGTATGTATGCACAAATATCTACACAAAGACAAATTCAAAATATACAGAAATGAGAACATGATATTCATATGAAAATTAATATATTCATCAATGGTAACTGTGGGAAAATTACCCTGACATGTATGGAAAAAATAATGCATAATAAATGAGGTCTTGTAAGCTAGTGGTCAAGAGATTATTCATGAGAACTGAAAATAATTGACTCTCTGTGGGAAAGTGTTATATTTCATGTCATGCAAGAATAAAATGCAAATGCTTTTTAAAATGTTTCATAAAAGCCAAAACCAGTGAAGTAAATAAATTTTGATTAACACAGAAAATATCTTAGGATATCTCAGAATAGAGTTCTCAAGTGTCAGAGCAATAAACAAAAATTAGCTGAGTAAATTTACACAAACTATGCACAAAAAAAAAAAAAAGAATGAAGGGTATAGCAGATGGCCGGAATACATGCAGATATAGCAAACTCATTGGGAAAAAAGACATGATTGGGAAGATGACACTTTTCAAATTGATCTATAAATGTTCAGGATTTAAATAAAAATCCTAACCAGAGTTTCTGCAGAACTTGGCAAGGTGACCCTAAGATTCTGATAGGAGAGCAAAAGATGAATCTAAGACACTTGGAACTTGCCCTGTGAAATAATGAAGAATTGCTAAAAAGGTATCATAATGGGACAGTTTTCCATTTGTAGAAGATTCAGTTAGTCTTCTCCAAAGGAAATGTACTCACTGTCGTGTACCCCATCAAGATAAATGTAACAGACTCGAGACCTGAACGGAAAAGAAATCTTGAAAACTTCTGAAAAGCAGGTAAGGGACAGTATCTAGAATTCAGAGCTTTCCAAGACAAGTACACAGCTCGCCAATGAAGCACAGCCAAGCAAATACAAAGAGCAGAAATGTAAATACAACAAAAAGCAAAGCGCTTTCAACAACTTAAAAAGAGAAGCCATGGAAATGTTAAGAGAAATACACTAGCAACTTAAAATATGCAGAGGACTCTACAATTCAGTAAGGCAAAAGGAGACATCCTGTAGGCAAGCTATATGAGAAAACAAACTCACAGATGAGAACTTCGCACTAAATAGATTCATATTTCTTGACTTCTCTGATTTTTAGGAAACACAAACTAAACAAAGCTATGCTATTTTGTAGCTAACAGACTAGTACGATTGAGAAAAAGGAACTTTCACATCCCAAGTTACACAATGAGTCTGAAGCCAGCCTGGGCTACATGAGATCCTATCTCCAAGGGGGTGGGATTTCTTTTCTTTATTGGGATAGGTGTAACTTGACAAATCATTCCAGAATGAATTTTTCACTTTAAACGTACCGATCTGTAAGCTGATCTGTTCTCTGACATATGTGTGGAGAATCATATGGCAGATTTTCTCTGCAGCTTTGTTCGTAATGGTAAGTACATTTGTATTCAGCAATGGAGTGTCACAGAGCAGTTCAAAGGAGATGTAGTGCAAAGTAGGTAGAACTCAGCAAAACAGCCAATGGAAAAGCAAGAGGATGAATAAGACATCATATACTGCCATTTTATTTTGCTTTTATAATTATAAAGGGAGATTTATTCAGTTATTTTACACAGCTACAGGGTGGGTAATCTAACTATGACTGTCTGTACTCTCAAGAGCCGGAAAGCCTAGTAGCTGCTCACTCCAAGAAGCCAGAAGCCTCATAATGGGAGGAATCAGTGAGGTGGCCCTGGTTGGAGGCTGAAGGGTTGGAAAGATCCCCGGAATGCTGCTAGCATGGGTCCCCATTGAAAGGTGAACTAAGCTATGGGCCTGACATTCACAGGCAGCAGCTGTAGGAATGTCACTTAGGAACAGTGGCTTTATCATACATTAGCTGCCACCCTCCTCTGTCTCTTCCGTCTGGGCCCCAGCCTATTGAATGACACAGGCCACAATCAGAGTGAGTCTTTGCACGTGAATCACTGTCCCACGGGGTATGTGTGTGTTTGTGTGCGTGTACGTGTGCATGCGTACTTCTTAAGACAGGGTCTTGCAATATGGCCCTGTTTGGCCTGATACTGTTATGTAGGCCAGGGTAGGGGTAGTTTTGAATCACATCAGTCTTCTGCTTCAGTCTCCCTGAGTGCTGAGATTAGAGGTGTAGGCCATCCTGCCCAGTTCATGATGCCACACAGAAAACCACACTTACGATAGGTAAGAAAAATGTAGAAAACTGGTGCCATATACAGTGAAAGGAATGATACCAAGGTAGGATACAAGCCTGAAGAATATCTGGCAGATATCAGAGTATTCACACCGGATGTATGGAATGCTGGACATGTAAGCCTCTGCAATATAATTCTTCATATTAATGTATATTGAAGTATACTAAAGGCAGTCAAACTGGCACTTCTATTTCATAAGTCTTCCAGCTGGAGGAAGGTTTGTTGTGGGAATCTTATTTCTCTCAGAACACCTTCTATTACCCTCTCTTGGTTCCATAGCCATAGCTATTTCTTGGACTTCCTAGTCTGTTACATGGACATTTAATACAGTCTCAATTTTATGTACAGTAAAAGTTCTTTAAAAGCTTTGTTATTAACCACCATATACATTCTAAACTATAAATTGTATTTGCTACGCAGGCATCATTTCAAATATGTGTTCCTTCCCTCATTCTCCCCGTAGCTCAAAATAAGTTGAAGCTTCTGTCATGGGTAGCAAGTCTGGGGGTAGCAACAGTCCAGATACCAAGGGGGCAGGTGTGATTGGAAAGCTCCGGAGAACCACAAACTCAGCAAGTGCATGGGATTCCATATATGCTGTGAACGGGAAGCATCGTGGCCATGGCTAATGTGAAGGCTCCATCTGGCATTTTTGGTGTTATGTAAAATGTTATGTCAGCAACAGATGGTGGAGATTTTACTTATGCCCAATTATCAGGTTTGTGAATCTGAACATTAAACAGTTCACAGATCCTTGAAAATACACAAGGTGCTAGATTTTCTCCTGCTGAGCTGCTTTTGCGAAGTCATAGTTTCTAGTCTGCTTTTGCTCCCTTTGAACCAACAAACCTGCTTTTGTCTTCAAATACTCATCTGAGCTCCTGAGATAACTGATTCCCCTACTGTCTCAGCGAATGCTTAGTGTATGCTTTCTGGAAATCAAGAAAGGGTTTTTGTGTGTATGCGTGAAATTGTTGTATCTCCTCTCACTTTGTTTTCTCCGACGACATGACCAAAGAAGCATGTAGACATGATTTCTCTCAGCTGCAGTGGAATTTGCAGCCTGATACTTTTTGCCCTCAATGAACTCCTTCTGGTCTGTTTCCCTTCTCTGTATGAGGGTAGCAAAAGTTACAGATCTTATTTCTGAGGTATTCCTTTCCTTTTAGTATTTATTTTTATTTATACATATACCACATATGTGTGGGCACATAAATAACACCAGAAAAGGGCCTTTGATGGTCTGGAGTTAGAGTTACAGACCATTGTGAGCCACCTGACTAACATGGGTGCTGGAAAACAAACTTGGGTCTTCTGTGCTGGGAACCAAATTCTGGTTCTCTGGAAGAGCAGGAAGCACTCTGAACTGCTGGCTCATCTCTCTGGCCCCATGACTGATTTCTTTCAATACGTTTGTACTGGATCAGGAATTTTCCAGAAGAGATGACCTCATTACTAAAAAAAACAAAAACCCAAAATTCTGGTTTTGGAGTCTTTCAAATCACATTTGTGTGAGTGAGTGAGTGAGTGAGTGAGTGTGTGTGTGTGTGTGTGTGTGTGTGTGTGTGTGTGTGTGTGTGTGTGTTTGTGGATGCGTAGCTATGTAACCATGGCTCAGACTGGCTCAGAAATGTTCGTTTTTGTGTTCTTTTGGAATGTTCTAGTTTGGCTTGCCAACCACTGCCTCAATTGGAACCCAGGGCCTTGAATGCTCTAGCACGATGCCCTCCACCCTTTCAAACCTGGCCCTACCACTTTAGAGCTGCGTGCCTTTCACAGGCTGGACAATGAAATTCCTGGAGGAGGAGCTGTTGCTTTGAATTGAGTATTCTGTGCATGGCCCCAGAAGTGTATCAGGTGGCCTTTTAAAGAATTTGCTATAAGCCGGGCGGTGGTGGCGCACTCCTTTAATCCCAGCACTCGGGAGGCAGAGGCAGGTGGATCTTTGTGAGTTCGAGGCCAGCCTGGGCTACCAAGTGAGTTCCAGGAAAGGCGCAAAGCTACACAGAGAAACCCTGTCTCGAAAAACCAACCAACCAACCAACCAAACAAACAAACAAAAAAAAGAATTTGCTATAGGAGACAAAGGTGTCCCAGTGTTAGCTACTGGCACTGATGCTGGTCCACTGGGTTGGGTTGGTACAAGGTCATGCTTCCCCTGAGTAGTCACCCACTGTGAATGCCACTCAGTTTAGAAATGAATTTAGGTCTGTTGCTGGAGTATGAGAGACTCCTATAGGAGATTGAAGCAATGCCCTCCTTAACATAACCTTAACATAATAACCTTAATCTGGCCAAGAGAGTTTCAACAGCAGATTATGCAGCCTGTCTCCAGTCATTGTCCTCCATCCCTTACTCCCATTAGTCATCACAAGTGTGAGACTTGCGTGCAGTCTAGCCTCTAGCTGCCCGCTGCTATTCCTCTGCTTTGTCCTGTTCCTCCTAATGGTGCTTTGCTTCAGGGCGAGATCAGTGGGTTGCTCTTGTTTTGGGCCTCTCAAGTTCTCTGGCAAGGGTCTTCTGAAAGGTGGGCACAGAGACATTATATCATTTCCTCTTTTATGACCAACTTTTGTCTTGGCATCTACTTCCCGAAAGACCTAGACTGAAACACAGAGCCTAAGAAAAAGCATAAACTTAACATAAGATTGTGTTAAAATAGTTATTCTGCCTCTTTTTTGGCTATTTCTGATCTCCAAAGAGGGACTTTGTTGCTGTGCCTGTATCCTGGGCCTCTTTTGTAGTAGAGAGGAATCAAGCAAGCAGCATCCAAAGCTGTCTTGAGGTCTTGAAAAACAGAGAGGGGGCAAATCTCCTCATGCAGAGTGCTTGAATCCAAAGGCTTTGATATAGTCAGGGCGGCGCCTGAGTCTGGACAGTCCAGTCTGACTCCGTCATCTGAGATCTGGATGCCCTTTTCTTGGTGAGCTTCAACTGGCTCACAGTTTCTTGTCTGCAAAGGGGCTATGTAGGTGGCAACAATGCCTGTAGCTGTGAAAAGAAAGAGACTTAGACTAAGGGCTTCATAAACAGAATGCACATAAAAATGTAGTTCTGGTTAGTGTCAAGTTCTTTTACATATGACACCTAGAAAAGCTGTCAAACTTCACAGAGAATTAGTAGGCTTTAACTTTTCCTTCATGGAGTCAAATATATATGTGTGTTGGTTAGTCTTTGTCAACTTGACAGAAACTAGAGTTATCTGGGAAGAGGACACCTCAATTAGGGAACCGGATCCATCAGATTGGACTGTAGAAATGTCAGTGGGGAGTTTTTTAAATGATTGATGGGGGAGGACCCGGCCCACTGTGTGTGGTATCACCATTGGACAGGTGGTCCTCTGTTGTACATGAAAGGTAGCTGAGCGAAGCAGGGGAACAAGCCAGTAAGCAGCATTCCTCCACGGTCTCTAACTTCAGGTTCCTGTTGTGAGTTCCTACCCTAACGTTTTTCAGTGATGGAGTGTGACCTGGGGGTTGTAAAGTGAAATGAACTTTTTCCTCCTCAACTTGCCTTTCATTAGTTTTTATCACAGCAATAGCAACCAAACTAGGACAATATGTAACAAAAAAAACCTTTGATTTTAACCTTTCTTTCTTTCTTTTTTTGGTTTTTTTTTTTGAGACAGGGTTTCTCTGTGTAGCTTTGCACCTTTCCCAGAACTCACTCTTCAGCCCAGGCTGGCCTCGAACTCACAGAGATGCACCTGACTCTGCCTCCCAAGTGCTGGGATTAAAGGCATGTGTGACTATTTTAAGTGTGCAATTCAGGTGCATTATATTCACAAAGTTGCATAACTAACCCCATGTCTCTGTAGTTTTTTATCACCCAAATATTCCATTACCAAGCATCACTTCTTTCTCTGTAATAACTATTATATTTTCTAGACAGTTGTTTTATTACCCATTTCCCCTGCTCATGTGAACTTAAGGTCATAGATTTTGTCTTTGTATTTTGGATGGTGGTGATGGGAGACCTAGGAATCAAAACCAGGACTTTATCATACTAGAAAAGCTATCTACCACTGACCAACGTAGCCCCAACTACTAAATCTGTGTGTGTGTGTGTGTGTGTGTGTGTGTGTGTGTGTGTGTGTGTGTGAGTGTGTGTGTGTGTTTTGAGACAGAGTCTCACTATATAGCTCTGGATGTCCTGAAACTCACAGAGATCTGCTTACCTCTGCCTCCAGAGAATGTTAGGATTAAAGGTGTACCACCATGCCTGGCACTCCAGGAATTAAGTCTTAATTGAAATGAAACAAAAAACTAGCAGAGATAAACTCTATGTTTTAAAAATCTTGTTAAACCCTGTCTCGAAAAAACCAAAAAAAAAAAAAATCTTGTTAAACTGCTATACTATACTTACATATACATTTGTTCACACATACAAACACATAGGCTAGGATCCACATATAACTGAAAGCATATGACTTCTTATTTCTGAGATTGTGTGTCCTTGTTTAATATTATACATTTAAAGTCCTTTCATTTTACCACAAATTTTGATTTCACTTTTCTTTAGCACTGAATACTATTCCATCATATATATATATATATATATATATATATATATATATATATATATACTACATTTTTGTTATCCATTCATCTGTGATGGAAAGCTACATTGGTTTCATCTCCTTGCTATAGTGTATAAAGCAGCAATACAGTATAACATGTAGAAAGTACAAGAAAGGGTAAATGTTATGTAGTGAGGCAGAACTGAATGCTGCTAAAAGACTCTTTGAGTCAGGAAAGAGGATATAAAGCTAACTGTTTTTCTAGTTTTAACTATCATGGATTTTTTTTTGTTCTTTGGTAGTGGATAAATACACAAAATATATTTTGATAGTGAAAGTGTAAAATTTATTGTGAACCTAAACAGCTTCAGAATTCTAATTGTATAGAAGTTCATTGAGAGGTATAGACTTGGGGCCTGGTTAATTTTAGTGTGTGATTTTTTTTGTTGTTGCAAGTTCTTTGTAGTAAAGTTTTAATTATAAAACTTGAATGTTTGCTTGGCATTACTATCTCACCCTCTTTTTTTTTTTTTTTTTTTTTTTTTTTGCTTTGTAGTAAAACTTGAAAATTGAAAAAGAGATGGTTCAATTTAAGTTAGAAGATAACCCTTTACTCATTCCTGTTTGCCATATGCCCTTTCCCTACCCTAATGCAGTTTCTAAAGACTACAGCATGCGATTGTTGAAGTAAATAAAGGGCCGGCTGCAGGTCAACAGAAGATCTATGACAAGGGACCAAAAGAAAACCACATTTCATCCCAGACTTACAGTTTGTTTTGTTACAGAGGTCTTTCCTAGATCTAGCGTTTGACTTTGTTCTTACTTAAGTGAAGTGAACTGGCTGGTAACATTTGAAGAGAAATGTGTGTGCCTTTCTAAATTAAAGGAGGGTTGACGTGCCCTTCTTGGGTTATTTTTTCTTTGCTTTGCAGAAGCCTTTTATTTGGCATACTTAAGTATGGTTTTGCTTCTGTTTCTTGTGCTTTTGGTGGTATATTAAAAAATACTACTGCTAGGATCAAAGTTGCATAGTTTTTTTTTCCTCCTGTGTTTTCTTCTAGGAAGTCTGTGATATCCAATCTTATGTTTAAGTCTTTAATCCATTTAAAGTTGTATTTTGTTGATGGTATATGGGTCCAAAAAGTCATTCTTTTGCTTGAAGATATCTAGTCTTCCCAATACCATTTACCGAAGAGTGTCCCTTATCCAGTGTGTATTCTTGGCACCCTCATCAAAGTCTGCCTAACTATGCATAGGTGTAGTATTTCTAGGCTCTCTGTTCTATTCCATTGATCTCTGTTTGTTTCTGGAATAACAAAAGTACCTCAGCAATGTCTGCACCTCCATGTTCCCTGAGGCAATTTATAACAAAAATAAATCTTCATGAATATATAAATGTATGAAGAAGACATGGCACACACACATTACTCACAGTAGGTATTATTCAACCATAAAAAAATAATGTAATTCTATGTATGAGAACATGGATGAATCTGGATCACATTATTGTAAATGAAATAAACTAGGTAGACATATGTGACTATATGGTCACACTTACATCCGGAATCTAAAAGCAGTTGAATTCATGGAAGCAGGCAGTAGAGTGGTGGAGATAAGGAAAAATGGAGAATGTTGGTCAAAAGGTACACATTTTCAGTTCAAAGATGAAAAGCATGGCGACTACAGTTATCACACAGTCTTGTTTACTTTAAAATTTCTGAGAGTAGATCTTAAGGCCCTCACCATGCTCAAATGCTATTTCACACTGTATACATATATCAATAAATCATCACTGCATACCTTGACTATATACAATTTATATTTGTTGGTTATGCCATCTTCAGTAAAGCTAAAAAAGAATCCCTGAATCACTTTGAAATAGAATTATAGAAGTGCCCACCTGGGAAGAATCATCACTATCATAACAAAATACATGTTAGAGCTTAGAGTTTGCATGCATGAGGTTGGATTCCAGACCTGACAAAGGTATCTTAGAGTCAGCAGTGAGAAAAGTCCTATGCTGAGCCCACTGGAGTTCAGGGAGTTGGAATTAGCTATGTCAGTGGCATGTCACAAACTATAACTGTAACAAGGTAACGATTTAGAACAGGGCTGCTGGACCATGGTACTATTGACATTAGAAGCCAGTGGGAGCCGTCCTTGATATTGAAGGAAGGTAGAGCTCTACCCACCAGATGCCGGGGTCTGCCCCACACTCAGTGACCACCAAAAATGTTTGCAGAAATTGTGAAATATCCTCTGGGGAGGGGGAGTTAGCCTTACTTTTGAAAGTGGAGATAGTGTTTTTCCAGGTGTTTCTTCTAAAGCTTTTTTTGTTTGGCTTTGTGCACCAGGATAAGGAAATGAGAAGAATGCCATTCATACTCTCCTATTCTCTCACATCCTGCCTTCTTTTCATTCACACCTGCTACGTGGCCTTAAAAATGTTTGCCTTTTTCTCTTCAGAAATAAACAATGCCTCATTGAATTGATTTAGGCTTGTAGTTTATTCTCCTATGGCACCAACTCAATAAATCTATGTATTTCCACAGCAAACAAAAATGTTATGTGGCAAGTGGATGATATTAGCTAGACTTCATTTTATAAAGCATTCCAATGGTTTTTGTTTTATGAAAAATCACCCAAAACTTTGTAAACATCATGAAAATCGTGAAAGCACATTCGTTAATTTTTCAAGAAAATGACTACTGAGCTAAAGTCTGAGACTTTTTGTTTCCTTGAGGACTCTCTATAGCTTGAGGGAGAAGCAGACTTTCTGAAGTGAGCATTCTCTATGACTAAGCCCACCAGGGAACTATAAGCTTAATTAATGTTTATAAAACATTTTTTGAGATGAAAACCACAATTAGCTCAAACCACTGCTATGACGTGCTGCTTTCAAAACCTCACCCACAATGTTAGCATCTGTCTTAAGTAGGCCTGAGGGAGAAATGAGAAGAAGAAATGGTGACAGGAGATGATGAAGTTCCTTATGAGACTGGAGGGGCAGTGTTTCTTTTTTTCATATATACGCATATATATTATACATATATTCTTTGTGTCTTTCACATCATGCATCTTCATCCCATTCAGTTCCCTGTTCCTTCATATCCGCCCTCTGCCCTTGCAACCTACCCTCCAAAATAAAATAAAATTTTAAGAGGAAAAAAAGGGAAGGAAAAACTCAGTCTCACCATGGAAGCTGTAGTGTGACACAGTTTACTAACCATTTTGTCCATCTATCTTTACTTGCAAGTGTTCAGTGGTCTGGTTCAAAGCCTCTGGTTTCTGCTACACTATCTGGGCACTCTTGTTTATCCTGCTGTTGCCTTGTGTTATGGAGATCCCGCAGTTTTGAGTCTGCTAGTCAGGTCCCTTCACGTGCACCAGCAGATCACAGATGAGGTGGATATTGGGATGGGCCAACACGTAACCCTGGTTCTGAGCTTAGGTAGTTGCAGGGTTCTTCAACCCACCAGCTCCCCCTGGTCCTCACCACCAGGGTGAGCTCTCCAGCATTGCCCTGGTGAGTTGAGCAAGGTGCCGGCCGGGGCCAGTTCTCCTGCTTTTATGTCCTCAGAGTTAGACCTCCCACACCTACACCTTCAAGGTCAGCTCTAGTGTGTTGCCCAGGCCACTAGTGTGTAGGGGCCACTCTCCTGAACAACTGATGAGGGGCAGGGCCAGCTTTCCCACCTGCCTCAGGCATTGATGGGCCTGGCAGGAGGGAAGCTTTCCCTTGCCCATGCCACCACATGACAGATGAGTAATGGGGACAGCTTTCTCTTGCTCACAGCTGTGGGGCTGGCTCACTCACACCTCCACCAACAGGACTGATTCTATTGTGCCGCCCAGGTGAGGTGCAGGACCTGCTCTTCTGAGAATTGCAGTTGGTGGGGGACAGGGGCAGCTCTCCCATTCTTAGGACCTCAGGGCCAGCTCTCCCCCAGAAGGGCAGTGTTTTAAAGCTTTGGCCATGTGTGTGCTGTACATAGTCCTGCTTTTCAGAGCAGCCTCTAACTGGCTAACTCTTCATGTGATTAAATAAAGAAAAATGCTTCTGTTATGTTCCAGGTGCTGCCGTGAGAAGAAATCAATACAGGTTAGCATCCGGGATGAGAATCAGGAGGCAGAGTTAGTCAGCAGGTTTAGCCTGGGAGGAGGAGACTGGTTAAGAAGTTAGAGTTCTTCTTTAGAGTCACGGAAGGGAAGGCAAGGATGGGCCACCTACTTTGTTGACATGGATTATGGGAGATCTTCTGTATTTTTGGCCAGATGTGTTATACCAAGTGATTATGTGATATATCATCCTGAAGAAAACTTACTCTCCCTCTCCTAGCAGGAGTCAGTAGCTCCTCAGCTAGGAGCAGGATTTCATGGGTCCCTCGCCCATTCATGCTAGGATTTTGGTTGGCTTGATTGTTCACCGATACTGTATAGACAAGCATAACTCCTCTGTGTTCACATGTGCACGAACGCTGCCATGTCCAGCAAATAATAGTTTGCTTCAAACATCCACTAGTTCTTTCTTCCCCCTCTTTCATGATGATCCCTAAACTTTGGGGGATGGGATGTGATGCAGATGTCCCATTTAGAGGTGAGCATGCCATAGCCTACTAGTCTCTATATGTTGATCACTTGTGAGTCTTTGTATCAGTCACTATCTACAGCAAAAAGAAGCTTCTCCAATGAGTGAAGAAATATGCACTAATCAATGGGTGTAAAGATAAGAGCTAAGGGGCAGTTTAATACTGTATATATTTAGTAAAAAATGATTTGAGGTTCATTTATGGGGCCTGTGAGCTCTTGGCCAGATTTACAGTACCAAGCAAGCAATTTCTCCTGTGGATCAGACCTTAAATCTAATCAGAAAGTGATTGACTACCTGTCATATTCCTGCCACTATTTCACCAGTGGGAATATCTTGTGAGGCCACTTGTTATAGTTTGCTGGGGCCACAGCTGAATAATGACATATTTTTGATGGTTTTAAATGTAGAACAGTGACTTCATATTTGGATGTATGATAGTGCCTAGAAAAATGGTAGTATCAGAGAGAATGGAAGTTCATGAGGATCCTACCTGGCTGAGTTAGAATCTAGACTGATTTATTTGTCTTCAATGAAGATTTGAGCACTGAGACTCATGTGCTCTTAAGCATCCTATAAGCACTCATATACTTATCTGAAATGCAGTTTTGATGAATGAGTTGCCACATATTCAAACCTGTACACTCCTTGAAATCTTATTAGACACATGCAAAATTATTTTGGCACCATGTAATGCACCTGCCCTCAATGATCTTACTATTGAAGATCAGATTAACTATACTGTAGTATATCCACATCATTCACCCAGTCATTAAAAACTGCTCCACCAGCAATGTTTTCAGGGTCACTGTGCTCTCTTAAAGGAAAAGGAAATATAAAAAATTACGTGCCAGGTACAGCTTGTTCTATTAGAGCTCTGTCCTAGTTTCTTGCTTGTAACAATTACTAAGGGACCCTTCAACTTCATCTGGACACTTAGAATTAAATCACAGTTCAAGAGTATCCATCTTCCCTTGGCCTGAAACCTCAGAACAAATCATGCGTAATACTGAGCTGGAGGATCAATAATGCCAGTGAGCCCGGATGTAATCAATCCCTCAACATTCACAGATTTATCCTAAGTTTCCTGGCCATCTAAATTGTAAAAACTCATGCATGCTGGTGCATTTTATGTCTACTTGACAGAGGCTAGAGTCATTTAGGAAGGGGAAACCTCAATTGAGAAAACGTTCCCACAAAATTAGCCTACAGGCAAGGCTGTAGTGCATTTTCATGATTGATGTTTGATTTAAAGGGCCCAGCCCTTTCAATGTGAATGGTACCATACCTGGGCAGGTGGTCCTGGGTGTTATAAGAAGGCAGGCTGAGCGAGCCATGAGGAGCAAGGCAGTAAGCAGTACTCTTCCTCCATGCAGCTTCTTCCTCCACGTTTCTGCCCTATTTGAGTTCCTGCCCTGACTTCCCCAGTGATGGACTTTTACCTGGAACTGTAAGCTGAAATAAACACTTTCCTCCCCAAGTTGCTTTTGGTCATAGTGTCTTTTCTCAGCAGTAGAAATGTTAATTAAGACACCATGCTTACCAGATTTGCTAAGTTTTCTATGATTATGGACCTGAGCATCTGAAAGACATACATGGTGAAAGGAAAAGTTAGAGGTACCATGACCACTTATCTATACAGACAAAGATCAGTTGTTCTGCCCTGTGATTTAGGATTTCACTAGCAATTACCCAGTTAGGGGTAATTTGTATTCTTAATAATCACTTTGGGGAACCATGAAGTCTTGACCAGTCTCCAAGAAACACCCTGAAAACCTACTATAGATGGTCTCACTGTGTATGTCCATATCAAAATTGTTGAGGTCATCATTTTATTTCAGAATTTATCTACCCTGTATGGATACTTACAGAAGGCCCCTTAAGAAAATCTTTAGTATCATCAGAAGATACCTATAAGAACGCTACCACCAATATAAAAATGATGGAAACAATGGAACTTTTCTTTTGCCTCTACCATGGAAAACATTAAATTCATATACTGTCAATAAGCATATAATCAAATTTCGTGTTCTCATATAATATGTAGATAAGAGTGTATTAAATACATACATGCTTAAACATACAAATGTAAGATTTCCAAAGTATTTCTAAATCATACCTGAAAATATGATGGTCTCTAAGGAATGAATGTGGCCCAACCTCATATCTGTATACTAGTTGTGACAGTAGAAGGATCCTCACAAAGAAAACCCACACCATCATTTTAGACACACCTTCCTCGTCTATGTGGATATTGAAGATCAGGTGGTCTGTACTGTTGGTACGACCATTTTTATGACGAACATGGTTAGGGGTGATCTTCTGTACTCAATAGTTCAGGGATAACTTAATTATTATGTTTTCCTTAGAACCATGTATAAGAAAATATAATACCAGCTCCTGGGTAGGCTGATATAGAAGGGTCGCAATTTCACAGCCTGACTTGGCTGCAGAGGGACTTTGTACCTGGCCTGGTTAACACAAAGGGACCATCCCTTAAAATTAGGTTCAATCCTCAGTAATAAATAAATAATAAAAAGAAAAAAGTCTGCATAAATGTGTTTCAGGATGTAGTTTGTTCCTTACAATATCTGTGTACCAACACTCTTAAAGAATACAACTGAGCTGAGTCTATTCTTCCTTGATAGGGAACATGCTAGGTTCACAAGTAGGCTAAAAGTTAAGACTCCACCAACATTCTCTATCTTATAAAGCATGTAAACTCTTTGTGGTGGTTTGAATAGAACTGGCCCCCATAGACTCATGTACTTGAATGCTTGGCCCATAGAGAGGGACACTATTAGGAAGTGTGGCCTTGTTGGAGGAAGTGTGTCACTGGGCCTGGGCTTTCAAGTCTCAAATGATCAAACCAGACCTAGTATGGCTCACTTCTCTTCCTGCTGTCTGAGGATCCAGATGTAGAATTCTTAGCTACAACAATAAGGTCACTCCTCCATGTCTGCCTGCATACCACCATGCTCTCCACCATGATGATAATAGACTAAACCTTTGAAACTTTGAAGCCAGTCCTAATTAAATGTTTTCCTTTATAAGAATTGTCATGGTCATAGTGTCTTTTCACAGCAATAAAATCCTAACTAAGACAGAAGTGGGTACCAGGGACTGGGGAATTTCTCTGATAGGCCTGACCATGCTTTTGTTTGAAGGGATGTGGACTTTGTATTAGAAAAGCAGTTGAACACTATGTAGGGCTTAATGGGCTATACTAGTAGGGAATGTGAGACAGTGGTGCTGAGGATAATTGAACTGTGGAGGCCTGGATCCATAGGTTTCAGAGGAGAATATTTGTATGTAGCCTAGAGACTGTTCTTGTGATATTTTCATGAAGAAAGTGGCTGCTTTATGCCTTTGTCCAAAGACTCTACCTGAGGTTAAAGTGAAGAGATTTGGATTAATTCCATTGGCAGAGGAAATCTCAAAACAGCCTAGTATTGACTCTGTCTTGTGGTTATTAGAGTTCATATTTATGGAGCTCTATAATGAAAAGAAGCAAGCTGAGCAAGGAAAAATATAAACTATATAGTTCAAGGAGAAAGGGAGAACAGGAAATGGAATGGAGCTAGATCCTCTGTTCAAGGAGATAAACATATTTTTTTAAAAAATGACTTTAAATGGAATAAAGGAAGTGGTGACTCAGTGAAAGACCCTACCCAGTGAAGCTTCCAACTTGTGAAAAGGAATTAAAGAAAAGCTTAGATCCAGGTATGGTGGTGCATGCCTTTAATCCCAGCACTCTGGAGGCAGAGGCAGGCAAATCTCTAAATTCAAGACCATGCTGGTTTATAGAGAAAGTTCCAGGACAGCTAAGCTTAGGCAGTGAAGGAAACCAAAACCAGAAAGCTGGTGAAGACGTATTTGAATACATTTGAGAGGGCAGCCTCAGCAAGCAGCAGAGCTTGGTAGTTTCAGCCATGTGGTTCTGGCTTCAGAGTCAAGAATAGAAGAAAGTGGATATGGAATCTCTCTCTACAGCTAAGGAAAGCTACTGAGGCCAGGCATGTGTCAAGGGTGTCCCCAAATGGAGGCCTAGAGAGGCTATTGTGTGAAGCTGTGAAGTTGAAGCCTGGATTGCCTTGGAGACTCCAACATGTTGGAGATGCCAGTGTCCTGTGATATCTGTTGAGAAAATCTGCTAACAGAGAGTGGAACCAGCCCAACAGAATGATCTGTGTTGCAGTCAACAAAGCTGAAAGGAGTTGGAGATCTGAACAGATCTTTGACATCATACATGGAGATACAGAGTTGGAGTTTGCCCAACTGGTTTTCTGTCTTGTTTTGGTCAAGCATTTCTTCATTATATTCCCTTTCCTCCCTTTTGGAATGGTAATGTCTATCCCGTGCCATTACATGTTGGAAGGTTGGAAGTATGTTATCTGGTTTTGATTTTGATTTTATAGGGGATTACAGTGAAGAGATTGTATGAATCTCAGCAGAGACTTTGAACTTTTTTTTTTACAGGTTGAGACTGTTGAGACCATGGGGACTTTTAAAGTTGGACAGTTTACAGAATTCCAAAGATAAGAGGCTTTCTTGTGAAAGGAGATCATGTAAAAAGGAGATATTAGCAAAAACTCCATTGTCCATATCAGTATGATGGTAATGACAAAAAATGATCTAGATCACTGTTTACACCTCTAGCATTATATATGAAGTAAACATTACTGTTAATGAGAGAAGAACATAAGGCTTAGTAAGGTTGTATGGACATATTTGTGTTTTGACAACTTACACTTGACATGCATGTATGACCACAGTCCATATTGCTATGAAGTACCCTATAAACATTATCTGGAGCACTGTGTATGCTTCTGCCAATATACATGTAAGCTAACACAATTTTGGAAGTGTCATTTTGATTCCCTTGAAAGAAATGTGAGGGGAAAACTCATGAAAATGTTTGTCAAGATATAGTTTTCCTCTACTAGGACTTCTGCCCATTCCTTTGCCAATAATGATTATTTATGGATACTACAATATTACTGGGATATTCAGAATGCTTATTTTCATATTTTAAGAACATCTAAATTTTCTGGACCAGAAATCTCAAAACGCACTATTCTTCTTGCTGATCTGACTAATCAATAACAGTGTCAACACACAATGATACAATAAATCCTTCTACATTCACAGTTTCAACATAAATGTTCTGACCATATGCATGGACAAACATGTTCACAAGAGTTTCTCAGGACTCCATGATTTCTGGGCTTAGCACCTGGTATTGCATATTAAGAGTCAGGGGCACCACTATCACTTACCTATGAAAACAAAAATAATATGTCCTGTGTCATGATTGTGATTCACTGGTAATTATCCAAATATGAAAAATGAAATTTTTAGCACTCTGAGTTCTTATCCTGTCTCAAGAAACACACTGAAGACAACCAATTAGGTACATGCTTTACATTAAAATTCCCAAGGTCAATGTACCTCTCTACTATCTGGATATCTGCAAATGGTCATGAGCAGAGCTTTGTAAGGGGGCCTCTCAATCTCCTTAGAAGATAACTATAAAAAATTCACCATTAATATCAAAGTGATGGATGGATACAATCCAAACTACAGGGAATCTTTTTTTCTTGGTGGTTATTTTTTTATTAAGTAAATTTATTCATTTATTTTACATCCCTAGCATAGTTACCCCTCCCTCATCTCCTCCAATTCCCTCATCGATCCTCTCCCACCTCCATCACAATCCACTCCTGTTTATATTCAGAAAGGGCCAGGCTTCCCATAGGTATCAACAAATCATGGCATGTCAAGTTGAGGTAGGACCAAGCTCCGCCTCTTGTATTAAGGCTGGGCAAAGCAACTCAGTGTGAGGAATAAGTTCCCAAAAGTCAGCTAAAGAATTAGGGACAGGCCCTGCTCCCACTGCCAAAAGTCCCACCAGTAGACCAAGCTACACAACTGTCACACATGCTTAGAGGGCTAGGTTGGTCGCATGCAGGCTCCCTGGCTAGGATGTCAGTCCAGACTCTGTGAGCTCCTGTGTGCGCAGGTTAGTTGTTTCTGTGGTTCTCTTATGATATCCTTGACCCCTCTGGTTTGTACAATCCTTCCTCCCTCTCTTCAGCAGGGTTCCCCAAGCTTGGCCCAATGCTTGGCTGTGGGTCTCTACATCTGTTTCCATCAGTTACTGGATGAAGGCTCTCTGATGACAACTGGGGTAGTCACCAATCTATGAGTACAGAAGAATATTCTTAGGCATCATTACATTGGCATTTTTTCCAATTGTGTTTTGTTCAATTCTAGGTCTCTGGGCCATCCAGACTCTGGGTCCTGGCACTCCAGGCAGTGTCAGGAGTGGGCTCACTCTAGTGGTATGTGTCTGAGGTTGGATACTACCACAATCTTCATGCCTCCCTTACCCCCCAGCATAGATATATACACCATAGGCAGGATACCATAGATATATACCATAGGCAGGATAGATTGTAGGTCAAAGGTTGTGTGGCTGGGCTGGCATACCAATTCCTCCACTGGAAGTTCTACCAAGTCATAGGAGACAGCTACTTCAGGCTATGCATCCACCATTGCTAGGAGTCTTAGCTGGGGTCATTCTTATAGATTCTTGGGAGTTTCCCTTGCACCAGGTTTCTACTTGACCTTGAAATGTGCCCCACTTCCAGTCATCTCTTTCAGTATTCTCTCCTCCACCCACCCCCAAATTGATCCCTCATGTTTGTATCTCCCCATCCACGAAGGAGATCTCGTCTATTTCTCTTCCTGGGAGATCCATGCATCATCCCCTTGCTTGGGACTTCCTTGTTACCTAGTCCCTCTGGGTCTGTGGATTGTAGCATGGTTATCCTTCACTTTACAACTAATATGCCCTTGTAGCTAGAGTTTTCCTGCCTTGCCCACAGTCAGGACAAATCTCTTATCACCCGCCAGTCCCACAGCCGCTCAGACCCGACCAAGTAAACACAGAGACTTATATTGCTTACAAACTGTATGACCATGGCAGGCTTCTTGCTAACTGTTCTTATAGCTTAAATTAATTCATTTCTATAAATCTATACCTTGCCACGTGGCTCGTGGCTTACCCAGCATCTTCACATGCTTCTTGTCATGGTGGTGGCTGGCAGCGTCTCCCTCCGCCTTCCTGTTCTTTCTTTTCTCCTCTGTGTTAGTCCCGCCTATACTTCCTCCTGCCTGACTACTGGCCAATCAGTGTTTTATTTATTGACCAATCAGAGCAATTTGACATACAGACCATCCTACAGCATGCCCTTATAAGGGACTACATTCTGTGTTTGACTTCTAGGGTCTGGTTTACCTCGTTCAGGATGATTTTTTTCTAATTCTGTTCATTTGCCTTCAAATTTCATGATGTCATTGTTTTTAACAGCTGAGTAATATTCCATTGTGTAATTGTACCACATTTTATTTATCCATTCTTCACTTGGGGGGCATCTAGGTTGTTTCCAAGTTCTGGCTATTACAAATGAAGCTGCTATTAACAGTAAGTGTCCTTGTGGTATGATTGAGCATCCTTTGGATATATGCCTAAGAATAGTATAGCTGGGTCTATAGCTGGGTCTTAAGGTAGATCGATTCCTAATTTTCTGAGAACCACCATACTGCTTTCCAAAGTGGCTGTACAAACTTGCATTTCCACCAGTAGTGGAGGAGTATTCCCCTTGCTCCACATCCTCTCCAGCATAAGGTATCATTTGTGTTTTTTATCTTAACCATTTTGACATGTGTAAGACAGAATCTCAGAGTCATTTTGATTTGCCATGTTGGCTAAGGATGTTGAACATTTCTATAAGTGTATCTCGGCCATCTCTGATTCCTCTATTGAGAATTCTCTGTTTAGATCTGTACACCATTTTAATTGAATTATTATTATTTTTTGATGTCTAGTTTCTTGAGTACTTTATATGTTTTGGAGATCAGTCCTCTGTCAGATGTGGGGTTGGTAAGGATCTTTTTCCATTTAGTAGGCTGCCATTTTGTACTATAGGGAATTTTATGATTGCTTGTACTATGATGAAAGTTAAATACATGTAGTTTATCAATAAGCAGATAGTATAAGGAAATATATGCAGATAATTAAGAGGTAGGAGCACAGGAAAAGTACACAACAAAAAGTTAAAGAAGCATCAAATTCCTCTAGTAATTTATGCAATGTATCTGAAAATAATAAACAAACAGGACACTTGCAGAAAAAACATGATAGCATCATATTAGGCACACGTATGCGTCTACCTATGTTCTAAAGTTCAGGTAATCTGCACTATAGAATGACTACAGGGTTACTTATCTAGTTAGGAGCAACATACAGTTAAAAAATTTCATCAATCACAATGTTATCCTGTAACCCCAGAATCTAGGGAGGTAGAAGCAGGAAAAGCAAAGTTTAAGACTTGTATGGGCTACAAATTAGGTTCAACATCAGTTTGGGCAGTACACTGAGATCCTATCTCAAAACAAAAAGTTTGTAATTAAGGGCTACAATTATAGTTTAGAGATATGGTGCTTACTTAACATGCATGAGGCTCATACACTAACCAAACCCCCACCCTCAACCAAAAAGAAGAAATTAAAAGATAATATGCACGAGCATGTTTTAATATATGATTTGTTTCCCAGGACTAATACCACTGTTAAAGGACATGTCAACTCTACCTGGATACCTGGAGGAATGCAAGGCACACACATTATACATTTATTTTTGCTAAATTAGCATACGTGTTATGAGTTTTCATTCTTGCATTTTTTTAACAATTAATTATAACACATTTAACTCCTCAATGTACACAGGTTAAACATAGATTTTTCTCTACACAGTAACACAATATATAATTATGATTACTAAAATTGATGACAATTCCATCACTTTTTATGTAGGTAGAGCCCTGAAGTTCCCGATCCAAAAAACAAACCCTACCATAGTAAGTACCAAGAAGGTAAGGGGCTTCCTCATTACTTACCTGTATAATGACTACACTTTGGTACAGCCACTTTTTCACTTATTGAACAATTTGTAAGCCTTGTCCACAACGTGTTTAGGGTGACTGAATTCTTTTGAATAAACCAAGACAACTAAAGTCATGCAAAAACTTGGTCAGGATACAGTTATCTTTACCAGGATGTCTGCCATTCTCACGACACATCAGCTTAACTTGGAAATACAGATAGATGACTTTGGACTTAATTGCAGTTCAGGAACATCCATCCTTTCTTGGCCTGAAACACCAAAATAAACTATGCTCACTACATGGCTGATAGGTCAACAACAATGCCATCAAACCCTCATGCTACTAATCTCTCAACATTCAAGGGTTCAACATAAGCACTATGGCTATAAAAATCATAAAGCTTATGTTCCCCAGGTTTGCTAAGGAGTCTATGACTTCTGATCTGAACACTCTGAACAAATGGATGTTATAAAGGGCTAGGGTTATTGTTATTACTTACCTAGGAGGATGGAGATGAGATATCTTGTACAGTGATTCTTATCACATGGACACTTAACACAGATATGAACACCTGTACTCCTGATGATCACTTTGAGGCACTACAAGGCTTTGCATTATCTCAGAGAAACAATGAAGAAGATATTCAGGACCAGACTTTGCCTTTGCATATTAAAATTCTTTCAGGCAAAGTTTTCATGTTAGGAGTCTTCTATGAGTGTCATAAAATGCTGCCATCCAGATATGGCACCACCATTGCAAACATAACCATGCAGCAGGTATGGATATGATATTTGCACAAGACTTGGTCTTTCAGTTTTCCATCATGGATAAGGGAGGTACCCATGTACCAGGCTTTTTCTTTTGGTTCACCAAACAGCTCCCAAATCATGACATGGAGACTTATTGTTAGTTATGAATGCTGGGCCTATCTTAGGCTCATTTAGGGCTAGCTCTTTTAACTTAAATTAACTTGTTTCTCTTTATCTACCTTTTGCCTCGGGGCTTTTTACCTTCTTTCTGTATATCTTATTTTCACTGCTTCTCATGTCTGCTGGCTGGTGGCTGCCTTGATGGCCATGGGCATGTCTTTCTCCTCCTTCTTGTTCTAACCTTTCTTCTTCTCTTCACTCCCTCCTATTTATTCTCTCTGCCTGTCAGCCCCACCTATCCTTTCTCTGCCTAGCTACTGGCTGTTCAGTGCTTTATTAGACCTATCAGGTGCCTTAGGCAGAAAAGGTAAGACAGCAACACATATATCATATATATATATGAAGCTATGAAAAAATTAAACCAGGCTTAAGATTGGAAACAGTAACAAAGCAGTAGCATGTGATCAGTCCTTCAATACTCATAGGGTCAGAATGTATTTTCTCTGTCCTGTACAGTATGGAATCAGCTAAAGCATTATCTCTCTAATATTAGTAGGGATCACAGATTGTATTGTGTTTTAAATAATTAGCACTTACTATCATGATGTTATAGTCATCAGGAAGAATACACTTAATTCTCATATTGTTAGTGACCATGATGTCCATTATACAATTTTAACACATATCTGCAGAAGAAAATAACAATCTCCTTCCATGTATAGCTGTAAACATTTCAGTAGCATCGATGGATCTTTGTCTTGTCACAATGGTGAGGAACACTGGAAATAGTGAAAAGTAGAATGAGATGAGTACCAACATATTGTCAGAATGTGTGTTTTAGAGGCGGACTGATAAGTCACAGTGACCTGAAAAGGACTTGGGTGGGGGGGCATGGGAATTGTAGACATTGAGGAAAGTATTCGTGGTCTATTTCAAAGGACAGGGTATCTAACTTCCATATACATAGTTGGTGATAGTCTCCCTAATGCTTTTTGTAACTGCTTTTCTGGCAGATATACAGGTAGGAAATAATTTTAGCACATACTAGCACTTTATGGATTCCAGCAATTTTCATTTGTCAATCTTTATGCTTCATCATGGTATTTGGACTTGTCTCTGAAAAACATACACTGAGGAAAACCTACTAATACATCTCTCATTCTACATGCATGCTGACATGTTCCCTGTGTCACTGTATCATTAGGGGATCAACTTGTATTTTCTAGATACTTGTAGATCTCCACAGACAAAGGATTCTGAGAAGATCCTCATTCATTTTAAGCACATCTGCAAAAATTCCAGGGGGAATATTGCAGTGATGGACAGTATGAAAATATGTATTTGTCACTACAAATATTAAACACATACTACTTTCAGGAAGGATATAATAAAAACTAAAGCTTATTAGTCATATTGGGGAGACTTTCATTTTTTAGTGCCATGCATGCCAAAAGTGAGAAAATGTAGGTGGTACAAAGTACTCATGAAATGTATATCTGAAGAGAATAAAGTATCTAACGGCCGAATGTGACATCATCCCATACTTTCATACTGGCCAAGGCTCAAACAGGATACCCATAAAATCACATGGTGACACAAGGCTAGGCACAGCCTCACCACCCATCTGGATGGTGGAGATCAGAAGGTCTGTATGATGCTATCACTCACTTGGTTACTATAAAAGGTGCCTTCAACATTTCTCTGGATTAGAGTCTGAAAAACAAATATGTAAAAATGTGATCACACACACAATTCATTGCCATACTTCCTTCTATTCACTGTCCTATGGCCAATATCATGTATACTTCAATTCTATCTGGATACTTGAATTGATGAAGAGTTAAGAGTATTGTCAAGATGGTCCATCTTTTTGGAGGAGGGATTGGGTGCCTATAAAATATCCTATACTTAATATTGTTTGAATAACAATTGTTCAATAATAATTACAATTGATGACAATAAAATCAGTCCATGAACACTTCTAGGGGAGACACCAATTTTCTGTACACAGTAAAAGAGTAATTTTACAGTTACTAGAATTGGTAAGAACAGAGTCATTTCTTCCCTGAACTCCAACAACAAATCCTGGTAATTGTATGGGTAACATCATCATCATTTTCTTCTATAAAGGAAAATCAGATGCCTTGTTCTGTGATTTCGACCTAAATCAGCATTTACCTCAATATCTGCTATGTAGCCTGCTAATTACCCTGGGTACTTATCACATTTTGACAGGAACTAGAAAAAACATATCATATATGTATAAAAAGACACTGTATTTTCCTTTGAGAAATCTGTGCATAATTTTGAGATCATCAACATTGTGTTGTACATCAATTCTATTGGTATTCTTCTAAGACTGCAAGGCCAGTGCCACCAGAAGAGAAGCTAGTATTTCAGAAATGGACACTGAAACATTTACGCAGTTACTACTTTGGCTGAGAACATTTGACCATTATAAATCATATGTGCAACACATAATGCTCATGGAATCACATAAATACTTTCTTTACATTGAAAGAAAGAAGGTCAGTAATATAAGGACTTAATTTCCTTCCTAAATACCTGCAAAAATTCATGGTAACTGATATAAGGATCACCTTCATTCATCACCCCACAGATTTAATGTGATTTACTTAGACCTTCATTAGCATTTACCTGAAGAGCAGTAGTATCCAGCACTTTTAAGAGAAATAAGATGTTCATCCTGGATTCATCACAGGACTTTGACAAAGAATTTATTGGAAATATATTGATTTTAAGTCTTTATACCAGGACCTCATCAAAAGACCATGGTAGCTTTCTACGACCACAGGACACCTCAACTCCATCTTGATCCTTGTAGTAACTCAAAGTCAACACCATTTTCAGAAAAACTCATTCTCCTGACTGGGCACATGTGAAGCTTTCCTGGGCAGGACTGTTTTGAGTAATTCAATGATAGATGACTGAAGACCTTCAATGTCTCAACCTTTGCAGGACTCAACATAAAGCTTCCTGTAAATGTAAAATACGAAAGCTTATGGATTCTAGGGGTGCCAATAACTGAATAATTTCTTATCTGAATATGGGCAAGAAGTCACAGGAACAAGTATGAAGAACACTGCCATCAGTAACTCTATCCATTCCTTGGTTGAGGGGCATCTAGGTTGTTTCCAGGTTCTGTCTATTACAAATAAAGCTGCTATAAACATAGTTGAGCAAGTGCCCTTGTATAATTAAGCATTCTTTGGGATGGAACTACAAAAAATCATACTGAGTAAGGTAATCCAGATGGAGAAAGACAAACATGGTATGTACTCACTCATAAGTGGATATTAGCTATAAAATAAAAGATGTCTATGCCACAATCCACAGACCCAGAGAGACTAGGTAACAAGGAGGGTTTATGGGGGGATACCAAGATAGCCCTGGGAAGAGGAAATAGAAGAGATTTCATGAGTGGACTGAGGGCAGGTGGGGATGGGAACATGAGCAGGTTGGGGGTGGGCATGGAAGGGGAGAATGCTGAGGGGGGTCTGGTAGAAGCCTGGTGCAGGGAAATCTCCCATGATTCTATGGGGAGGACTATAGGGTGTAGCTGTTCCAGCTTTGTCCTGGAAGTACTGAGGCTTCCCGTAACTGTCAAGCCTACTAGGCGAGGCAGGGCTGAGACAGGAGTGCTTAAGACCTGAGATCTGGATGTGCCAGCTCTCTTAGTTCCTAGATCCTGGACGCTGGAGGTAGACCAAGCAGAATTCTCCAGAGAACACTGCTGGACTGCACTATGCCTTTCCTGGACCCTGTAACCTATCCTTTTACTTGTAAGTTACCCCACAAAATAAACCTCCCTTTTAACTACATAGAGTTGCCTTAATACTTCCACCAATAGGAGGACTGCAGCTTAGACGCTTAGTGATAGCAGATATGTACCTGAACTGGCCATCTCCTGTGACCAGATTGGTGCCTATCCCAATTGTCATCAGAGAGGTGTCATCCAGCAACTGATGGAAACAGATGCAGACCCACAGCCAAACATTAGGTGGAGTTTGGGGGATCCTGTAGAAGAGGGGAAAGGAGTGTAGGAGCCAGAGGGATCAGGAACACCACAAGAAAACCCACAGAATCAACCAATCTGGGCTCACAGGGGCTCACAGAGATTGAACCAACAACCAGGGAGCCTGCATGGGCACTCTGCATATGTGTTACAGTTGTGTAGCTTGGTCCTCTTCTGGGATTCCTAACAGTGGGAACAGGGGCTGTCTTTGACTCTTTTACTGGCTCTTGGAACCCTAATCCTCATACTGGGTCACTTTGTCCAGGCTTAATGCATAGGGAGGTTCTGTGGGATGTCCTGTATGTTGTGAATAGATAAAACGCTGATTGGCCAGTAGCCAGGCGGGAAGTATAGGATTAGGTGGGACAAACAGAGAAGAGAGGCTGGGACGTGGAAGTCTGAGAGAGACGCCAGCCTGCCATCCAGGGAGCAACATGTAAAGGTAACAGGTAAAGCCATGGAACACGTGGTGACATATAGATTAACAGAAATGCGCTGAGTTAAGTGTAAGAGCTAGTCAATGGTAGGCCTGAACTAATGGCCCAGCAGTTTAATTAATATAAGTTTCTGAGTGATTATTTTATAAGTGGTTGCGGGGTCTGTGGTGCTGGGCAGGACTGGAGAAAACTCCAGCTACAGGGAGGTGCTTAGTCTTACTACAACTTGATAGGTCATGTTTTGTTGATACTCATGGGAGACCTGACCTTTCCTAAACAGAAATGGAGGAGTGCATTATGGGGTGGGAATAGAGGGGGTTGAAGTGGGCGAAGGGACTGGGAGGAGAGGAGGGAGGGGAAACTGTGGCCAGGATGTAAAAAAATAAGTAAACTTATTTAAAAAAAAAACCCACATCCAACAATACGAAGTCTCTGAAGAGTGAATGGAGCATCATCTCACACCTATAATTAGGTAAGACTTTAGGAGAAGCTGCAAACAAACAGCAAAACAGGTTTAAGCATAACCTCCTCAATGCCCTGGATGTAGGAGAGGAGACCATCTGTACTGGGCCTTTTACACATTCCCTTCCACTTCCTTGTTAGTATAGTGATGTTAAGAATACATTCAAGCCAGGTGGTGGTGGTGCACGCCTTTAATCCCAGCACTCGGGAGGCAGAGGCAGGCAGATCTCTGTGAGTTCAAGGCCAGCCTGGTCTACAGAGTGAGATCCAGGACAGGCTCAAAAGCTACACAGAGAGACCCTATCTCAAAAAACCAAAAAAAAAAAAAAAAAAAAAAAAAGAATACATTCAAGATCAACTATACTCTTATGTGGAAAACCTGTAAAGAAAAATAAAACCAGGCAAAATGTATTTGAAGAATAAGATTCCTCTACTAGAACACGTGCTGATTCACTTTCTATCATAATACTTATGGGACAATTAACTTTATCTCGATACTTACCTTTATTTGAAATTAACACAATGGATTATTGGGAGGACTCTTTTTGACTAGGCAATTGCAGTACCAGCTACTGCTTACTACCACAGTGGCACTGTCACAGGAATGCTAGCTAATCAGCACACAAGAAACACTTCAACATATAACATCCATCCATGCAAGTAACACTAAATGGACTCTGAGTGTTGTATTTATATATTTATGCATATATATATATACATATATATGTAACAATATTAACTAAAGAAAAAGAGGCCACGAATTTGAGAGGGAGCAAATGTGGTCGTAGGAAGGATTGGATGGAGGAGACAGAAGGGGGAAATGATGTAATCTTATTTTAATTTAAAAAATTTATTTTTTTTAAAAAAATGTTGTCCATCATATAATCATTAGAATTGCTAATAACTCTCTAATTCCTTTCCTAAGTAGCAGTAACAAAAGTTGATGAGAAGGATGAGGGACACTAATCACTTACTTGTGTCTAAGAAGACAAAATGCCTTGTGCTATGATTGAAGCCCACAGCAGGACTAATCTGGAGATCAAGAATATTCCACATGACAACTTGTCTCTCTGTGAAGCTTTGACTTGTCTCAGAAATACATATCGTGAAAATGCATATGCATGTCTGTGTATCATGTGTGTGTCTGATGCCTATAGAGGTCAGAAGAGGACATCAATAGATCCCCTGGAACTGGAGTCACAGACACTTGTGAGCCACCATATGGGTGCTGGGAATTGAACCCAGGTCCTCTGGGAGAGCAATTAGTGTCCTTAATGCCTGAGCCATCTCTCTAGTACGCAGAGCTGTTTTAATGATGCTACTCAGAATTTATTTTTCTTTCCAGATGATTATTGAGAAGCTAACTTTAAGAAATGGTTCCAGGTACTGCAATAGTAACAAGGAAAAAAATCCAAACTAGAGGGGGAGGGGGAAGGGTGCCCAAGGCCCCATCTCTAATTGAAGAGTTATTGGCAGGTGATAGCTGTTGGGGGTCACTTTTCTTTGTGGGAAGGCTACCGATAGGTTGCCCATGCCCCAGTGCATAACTCCACACCCACTTACATATGGGCAGCATTAATTAGGCTCAGTGGGTTATCTAGAAAATGGATGTCAAGCTGGGAGAGATGTATGTTGGAGGAGATCCAGGGAGTTGGAGGGAGGTGGGTTGGAAATTTGCAAAGAACAAATAAATATTATTTTAAAAACAGATTCTGGCAAGAATTCTATATTTAACATCACTATGGATGCTGGTAATTACAAAATTCTTTTCACCTCTATCATTATACTGAAGTAAGCATCACCTCCTAACAGGGACACAATATGAGGCTCTAGTTGTTAGGTACACATTAATATTTTAACCATGTATATATCAAGAAGATATAAATACACTATAAACACGTAAAACATAAAATCAGGTCTTAATGGATGACTTTAGCCTCTTCTCAAAGCTATCTGCTATCTTGCTAGATACTCAAAAAATGTGGGGATACCACATAAGGTGTCCTCCTCCATGCTATGGATATCTAAGACTGTATGATATAAACTGTGATGTGTCCACTTCATCTCTTACCTAGGAATTAGCAAAGATCCCTCAACACCATGTTCAAGGTCATAATGATTTCTTGAAGGCATTGTGAAAACAAAAGTCATTCAAAAAAATGTATGTCAGGATACAGAATCCCCTGCCAGGATTCCAGTTCATTCCCTTGCCAGAGAACACTGTTCAGGGAAACTCCTGTTTTACTAGATACCTGCAAGAATTTAGACTGAGTAGTCATCCAAGGACCTATGTCTTTTCTTGGCCTGAGTTATCAATATAAACTATCTTACTACTGTAATGACAGGCCAAGAACAATATCAATGAATCCAGAAGCAATCACCCCTACAAGAGATTCAACCTAAGTTTTCTGGCCATATAAATAATATGATCTCATATTTCCCAACTGTGCTAAGAATTCCATGATTTATGACCTGAGCACCTATAAAAACAAGACTATTTTAAAAAAACACATAGGAGCCCCATGATCATACACCTTTATAGATGAAAATCAGATGTCTAGGCACTGATTCAGAATCATGCCAGCATTTCCCTTGATTTTGGCTCTACCACAATGAACAGTAAATTTACATGGTCAGCAAATGTAAAATAAAATTTTATGCTTACATATAAAATTAGGGAGGAGGGACTACATGAAAAACGAAATGTGGGAACACCAGATTCCCCTAAGAATTTATGAAATATCTATGAGAATATTAAGGACTTTAAGGACTACGTGTGTCCCCCAACTTCTGTCTGTTCACTAGCTGAGATGATAACAGGATTCTTACAGACAAAACATGCTAACACTAAGTTCTGCACATGCTTCTCGTCTACCTGGACATTGAAGATCAGGTGGTATACCCTGTGGTGTGAACACTTCATCACCTACCTAGAGACAATGTTCACTCACCAATACTTCAGTGATTACTATCTTCTCCTTATGAGACTTGGAAGTTAACTTGAGCCAGGCTGATGGTGAAGACACACAGTCCTAGCTAATGTGTAGACTGAGCTAGACAGACAATAACTTCACAATCTACATGGACTGCAGAGGAAGTTCAAAGACAGTATGTCAACACAATGAGACCCATTCTCAAAATAAAACGAATAAAATATGAGGGCCAAGGATATGCACAATGGTAGAGCACTTATCCAGAATGAAAAAGGTCCTAGGTTTAATCCCCACTCTTCCCCTAGCCATAAAAGAGGAAAAATAAAACTTGCATAAGTGGCTTTCAGGATAGAGTTTGCTAACCCAGGAGTTCTGTTCATTGACTTGATGACTACCACTGTTAAGGAGTTCTCAGCTCCACTTGGATACTAAGATGAATCTGAGGTGCACATATTGGTGGGAGAGCTCATATACTCCCTTGATTACCTGCAAAATATGCAAGGCTTACATCATGGCCAAAACAATGACAGAGGACAAACTCTCACCATCTACACAACATGAATTTACTCTACTCTATAAAACAAAATCTTTTGTTTTAAGATTGTTGAGAAGTGTTGTTTTGTGCCTAATTACCTACCTATTGTGTGACAGACTTTTCCTGGGGAGGCAAACTACATATACTTCTACTCACCCCAGAAAGGGAAACTGTGACAGACCAAAATAATGACTGCCTCAAATCCAAATGGTTGATCAATTATTTCACATTGGGGTTATTAATGGGTCTATGAGTTATGGCTGAAGGGATGACTCAAAACCAGCTGTATCATGGAAAAGTCTACTCAACACAGATGACTACTAATGAGTGCTGAAGTCCTGGAGCTCTCTCTGTACACCTTACAGGCAGCTTGATAGGACCAGAGATCTCTCTATAGCTAGGCTTGTCAGAATCTCCTTCCCCAATAGTTCTTTATTGCTTCTAGAAAGCTGGGACAGGAGGTGTGCTTCAGGAATCTTGCAGGTTGTAGTTTTCTCAGACATGTGATATTTGTTAACCTCTTGAGTCTCCTGAGCCTCTTCTTCCATAGGGAATGTTTCAGTTTGGGGAAAAATGCTATACAACACTGCCACAATCGCATGATTAAGAAAAGGGTCAAGGAAATCATCAATACTTTACCCAAGCACAAGACACTTCTACACCCCATCCTCCAGCCAACTAGACCATGATACTAGCAATGTTTTACTTGATGATGTTTTCTGAATCATTGTGGTATCTTTACCAATCTCTGAAAAATGTATCTTTGCAAAACTATTTGGTATATTGGATAGCTACAAATATCCAAGTCACTGCATCGATTCTGTATTTATCTACAGCTCATTTATATTTGCAGACTTACATGGATAAAACATTCTAAAAGAATCCATAGCACTTTACGAAGAAATATGGTGAAACTCCAGTAATAAATGTCTTGGTTACCTATAGTGTGAAAATTATCAGGATCCCTGCTTGTCCTTGAAACCTATGAACATTAATCACAAGTTGCCAGTCAGTAAGAATATAATAAAGGTAGTTGCTTTGTATTCTAGAGATGTACTATCTGCACAGGTGCCATTTTCAAGGGGACATAGGACAGTCTGCAAATCATTTGTTAAATATACATCTGAAAATATGAAGGCTTCTGATGAGTGAATTAAGCATCAATCATTTCACTTCTTAGCCAAAAGCTCATCAGGAGGCTGTAAACAAATATAGGAACACTGCTATTCATGTTCTCTTTGGTGACCTGGGTGTGAAGCATGGGGTAATCTATACTGCCCTTTGACAACCTTATCATGTGTCTGCTTATTAGCAAGGTTTTCTCAGTAATATTTTTAGGGTAACTATGTTTTTTTGCAAGGAGTCTGTGAAAAAAACCAACAACATCCAAATGTGTTTGAGGATGTAACTTGCTCTTTAGTCCACTGTCCACTGTCATCGTTAGGAGACACTTCACTTCTATCTGGGTGAGTTTTTTTAAAAGTTAACAGGTTCTATGATCAGAATAGTCTGCACCCCCTTCCTGAGTGTACACCTGCAGTCCATCCAATGTTTATTAATGTGCTGGCCCTTCAACAATGACAATAACTCAGGACAAAACCAAACCCTTAGCACACACAGACTTTTAACATACATTTTCTGTACCATATAAAAAGTATACATTTTTTAGTAATGAGAACTGGTGAGGATTTATTATTCCATCATTCATTACCTTATGAGTGTTAACAAAAGCACAGTGACAAGAAGGATGATGGACACCATCATTACTTACTGGTGTCTTTGAAGATCAGAGTTCCTGTACCATGACTGAGATCCTGAACATCACTAACCTGGACACCAACAATACTCTTTGGTCTCACTGTTAATATTATCCATTTCAATATGATGTTTTGATGTACCTCGGAAAGATGCATCATTGAATCTTACATGTGTATGCTAATCTCAAGGTCACCCTACTATTTCTTCATCTTTAGAGTATTACAGAAGTTCAGGGGCAAGAGTCCACTTACAAGAAGCGATCTTGTAATATAGGATACTTCCCAATACTACACAGTCCATGGTGGATACAACAAAAATGACCTAGATCACATTGGACACTTCTGCCATTATGTATGTATGTGACATTAACATGTGTTATAGTAACAAGGATATAGAATAGAAGGTTTACTCAGGTTGTCAGTGACATAATTATGTTATAACTCAATATGTGTGCACAAGCAGGAGAAAAAGAAGAATACCCAATATGTGTTACATATACACAGATGAAAAGGAAGTCTTAACAAATAACTGAGGCTTACCCACACTGCCTCAAATATTATTAGACATATCCAAAAAATGTAAGGACAAAATGGTAGGCATCTTCTCTTCACTGATTGGATGTCCATGATCATATGATTTGCAGTGTGTTAGGTCCAGTTTATTACTTAATCAGCAAGCCTGCACCAACAATATGTTCAGGGTCACTCTTCTCTCCTGAAAGGACTGTGAAAACAAAAGTCAGGTTGATAGGTGTGCTAACATACAGCTTTCTCTATGAGAAATTCTTCCTATTCCTTTGGCCACAGTATTAATAGATACTTCAATTTCAATGACTTCCACTTTGTCTGCAGTTTGGGAGTGCCCATCCTTTCTTGGCCTGCAATCTCAAAAGAAATATTATGCTTAGTACTGAGATGACATATCAAAAGCAAAAGAAGTGAACCTTCACACAATCAGTCCTTCAATTTTTATAGACTCCACATTCATTTCTAGGCCTTATTATACAAATCGTATGAACTTATCTTTAATAGATTTACTAAGGACTCTGATTTCTTACCCAAGTACCTATAAGAAACAGATGCAGATAAGAAAATCCGAGCAGCAGCAGCAGCAGCAGCAGCAGCAGCAGCAGCAGCAGAGCCTATCGACAGGAAGATCAGATGCCCTGTGCCCTGAGTCAGGGTTATCCTGGAACTTACCCAGATGTGAACAACTGTGTTTTTGAATCTCTCTTTGAGATACCTTGAGGTCTTGACCTGTCTCTGGAAACACACCATAGAATACCTATTACATGTTAAGTGTCACACCACCTGCCTTTATCAAAACTCCAGAGGTCATTGTAGCCTTTTGGAAACCATCTATCGCACATTAATACTTGCAGAAGGCCATAGACACAGGCAGAGAGGAGAACTCTGACACTCCTATGTGGAACTCCATAAAAATCCCACTGTCAATATAAAAAAGGATGGACAAACAGAAAATTTAATGGAGCACTAATGATGTCTCTTCCATGGTGGACATCATACTTACAGTCTTTCAGTAAGTGCATACTACAGTTTTGTGCTTATATGCAATATTACTCATACATGAGTATAAAAAAGTATTCATGACAAAAATATTCAGGGATCCTCAGATTCCCTTTTGAATTAATTAGACACATGTAAACGATAAAGGTCTAAAGTGACTAAATAAGGTAACACCTTATATGAGTGCATTAGTCAAGACAGTAACAGTACCTGTTGCTAAAACTTGGGAACACTGGGCTAGCCACACATGCTTCCTCTATCTAGATATTAGAGATCAAGTGGCCTGTCTGAATACTGAAGAACAGACACTATTACCACTTTATCACTGTGTGCTTAGGAACAATATTATGCCAGAATCTCACAGAGATCATCATGCACTCATTACCTGTGAGAAACTATAAGAGGCATCTGGTAAGGCATGTTTATCAACTCAGTGGCTAATGTTCATAAACTGTAAGTTTAAAGCCTGTTTGGAGCACAGAGTCAGTCCAACACCACCCTGGGTAACTGAGGGAGATACTTCCTCAAAAAGAAATAATAATCAGTAAAAGTGTGGGCCGAGGGTTGAGAACTAGAGCATCTTCAGTGTTTGTTCCAGGCCCGTGCTACTCCCACACACCAAAGAAAAGAAAAGAAAAAAGAAAATATGAACACATGTATTTCTGGATATAATTTCCTCCACAGGATGCCTGATATTACCTTGTCCACCTCCATTGTTAGAGAACATTTTAACTTCAATTGAATGTGCATCAATTCAACAGTAATGTATTTTTAGGTGACATGCTTTTTGGACTAGGCACTTAAAAATATGCTAGGCTTAGTCTTATGTTCAAGATTAATAATGACAGGAAAAAAACATGCACATTTCCAGTATAAAATTTCTCTACCCTATAACTCATGTAAATTTGTCTTCTGCCAGACTGCAAAGGACAAAATTATTTCATACATGACAATCAGCCACAAATGCATGCTACAAAAAGCAGGTGACCTGCCCTGTAATTAGGTTAACACCAGCATTTACCTCAATATCAGCAATGTTCCTCTTGATGACCTTTTTGGTCATTGTAGTCTTTTTCATTGTTCTTGTTTTGTTTTCTTTTTCAAGACATGGTTTCCCTGTGTAGCTTTGGACCCTGTCCTGGCTGTAGACCAGGCTGGCTTCGGACTCACAGAGATCTGCCTGCCTCTGCCTCCTGAGTGCTGGGATTAAAGGTGGACACCACCACTGCCTGGTGATCATTGTAGTTTTGACTGTCTGAAAAACATATTCTGATGCAACAATTTAATCAAGTTATCTTTTTATTTTTTGTATAATAAAACTAGGCACATCACCTCATATTAAGGCTAGACAAGTCAACCTTTTTGGAAAAGGATTCCAAAAGCAGGCAAAAGAGTCAGAGACAGTCCCTGCTCTCACTGTTAGGAATCCAACAGGAACACCAAGCTGCACAATTATAACATATATACAAAGGAAGTAGGTCAGACCCATGCAGAATTTCTTATCTTACCTGTACAAGTCATTGCATCATTTCTGAATTTACCTACAGCACCTAGATATCCACAATCTGCCATAGTAAGGCATGTGTTCTAGTTTGCTTTCCTTTGCTGGGATAAACACCATAACGTAAAGCAACTCAGGGGAGGAAAGGGTTTATTTAGCTTGTAGTCCCATGTTGCCATCCATCACTTAAGCAGGAACCTGGAGGCAGGGACTGACACAGAAACCATGGAGGAACTCTGCTTGCTTGTTTCCTTTGGCTTGCTTAGCTGCCTTTCTTGATACAGCCCAGGCCCACCTGCATAGGAATGGTACTGATCCACAGTGGGCTAGGCCCTCCTACATCAATTACCAATCAAGAAAATGTTTCAAATGTATGCCCAGAGGCCAATGTGATGAAGGCAATTTCTCAATTGAGGTTTCCTCTTCTTACATGTGTCAAGTTGACAAATGAAGCTAACTATGACAGTAGAGTAATAGAACTCTTAGTTGTTGAGAGAATATATGCTGAAATTCCATATTTGATGTTTTGGTGATATAGTATGGAAATTTCCAGGAACAATGGTTTTTGTCTCTATTCTTACAAACAAGAAACACATTATAATAAAAAGAATGGCTACTGGTCATATTCAGTGTCTGGCTAGTTTTTTGTTAACTTGACACAAGCTAGAGTCATTTGGGAAGAGGGACCATCAATTGAGAAAATGCCTCTTCCAAGTTGGCCTGTAGGTAAGCCAGTGGTGAATTTTCTTCATTGATGATTGATCTGGGAGGGCATCAATGTGGGTAGTGTTATCCCTGGGCTGGTGGTCCTAGGTGCCATAAAAAGGCAGTGTGAACAAGCTATGAAGAGCAAGTCTATAAGTAGCACTCTGTCATAGCATCTGTATCAGCTCCTGCCCCAGGTTCCTGCCTTGAGTTCCTGTCCTGACTTCCCTGGATGATGGACTACAAACTGTAAGGTGAAATAAAACCTTCCCTCCCAAAATTGTTTTTGGTCATGGTGTTTTATCTCAGTCATACAGACCTTAACTAATATGTTTGAGGAACATTATTGTGTTATGAGTAAGTGGCAAAAAAAACTGACAGGGACATGTAAGCAATTTCAAAGTACATAAAAATATACATCTTAAATGATGAAGATTCCTGGTGAGTTAGTGGAGCAACATGTCATTCCCAGACCTTACTTCATGAACTTTTTTTTTAAAACAGTATTTCAAAGAACTATACCAACCCAGAATTTGGTAGTTACCTTAATGGATATAGAAGATGAGATAGTCTGTACTGTGATTTGAACACCTCAATATACAGCTATTTACTGATTGGTAAGATTTTGTCAAGAATATTTCTTGTTCTACGTTGATTTTTATATGGAATCTTTAACAAAAGACCAATAATGCACCTGAGTTTACTTTATCAGGACAGTTTTGCCCATCATCATTGTTATGGAGCACTTCACTTCATGTTTTTGCAGGTTAACTGGATCCTTTCCAGAGTGGAAACCTGCAGCTTTTGTTATTTAATATCATACTGGCACTTCAGCAACAGTACCAACTAACCACGACTCATCCTGTCCCTCAGCATGTACATCATTAGCACTTTCTTGTGTGCAGAAAGATCAGACACCTTGGGTCTTGACTGTGGCCCATTGCAGTACTGACATGATTCCCATCACCACTCTATATCATAGTGCTGTCAGAATCTCTGTGACCCTCTGGCTAGTCCCCAAAAGATACATTGTTGAATGGTCTGTGGCACATATCATTCCCCAAGTAATTGTCATTTCATGATCCTTGAAGATTTTCAGAATTAAAAGGTCAATACTGTGAAACAAAGATTACTTTTTAGCAAGGATACAAGAAAAGAAGAGTTAGCTCCATCATCACCTTGAATCTTTGAAAATGAGTATCAGATATCCTGTGCAATGATTCAGGATCATACCCAAATATGAACAATGGTACACTTGAAGATCGCTTTGAGGCACTGTAAGTCTTCACATGTATCTCAGAAATACATGGAGGAAAATCAGTTGATAACATGCTTCATTTTCCCTTTGTATATCAAAAATTCCAAGGATACGTTATCATTTTTGGATCTATATAATTTATGTAAATACTTGTGGAGAACCATCGACAGAGCTTTATTAGGAAACACTAGCTCTCTTGAGTATCATCTGTAAAAATTCCACCATTAATATTAAAGTGATAGATGCAAAGAAAACTACATGAAACCCCAATTGTTCATCTATTATGATGAGCACTTGACACACATAGTCTGTCAGCAAGCATATGATGAAATTTGATGCATATAGGGACATAGGACATTATTAACAACATATATACCAAAAATGCTGTAGAAATACTAGTAATCGTTAAGTATTTATGAATCACATTAAAATATGAGGCTAAGGACTATGTATAGTCCCAACTCATACCTGTACACAGCCAACATGCAATAGAACGCCTAAAGAAAGAAGCATAAAATCACTGGTCTAGACACATTCTTCTCATGTACATGGATATTACAGTTCAGTTGCATTGTGGTATGACAACTTTCTCATTTGCATGGTTAGGAGAAATGTTTGGGCAACAATTTCTCAGTAAACACATTGTCCTCCTTAGGAGAATCTGTGAGAAAACATGAGCCAGGGCAGCACAGACCAGTGGTCACAGCTATTTGGGAGATTGGGTAGGAAGGACTAGCTGGGCTTACAAGGCCTGGTTGATATAGAGAAATCCTTTTGAGAACAAAAAGTAGAAAACTGAGAGTACTTACTTGCCATGTGGGAAGCATTAAACTCAAGTCACATTACTCCTACCCACAAAAATGAAGAAAAATAAAACATTCACAAATGTGGCTTGCTTACAAGTTATCAAGACCCTCTCTACAACCTTAACTACTACCACTGTAGAAAAACAAAACTTTGACTTTAGCTAGATATTTGAATGAATGAGGTATATCTATCTTTAGGAGCATATATCATTTCTTGACTTGGTAACTAGAAAATATGTTAGACTTACAACTAAACTCGAAGTCAATATTAATGTCAAAGAACCCGGCAGTAAGCCAATCTTTCAGCATCTACAAGTTTAACTACATTTTCTTTATTATATAAAATGTGAAAACTTATCTTCACTGTGATTGCTAAGAGTAACATACTTTTGTGCCTGAGTGCCTGCCACAAATAGACACTTGCCAAAGTAGTCTGGGGCATCATCAATAATTAGCCAGGGAAATTAGATATATCTAAATTATTAATATGCCATTTTTAATACTCCCTTGATGTCAGTTATGTGCTACTTAATGATCTAGTTTTGCTGTCTCTGAAAAGTGCAACAAGGAAAAATTATCCAGCACATCTCTTATTCTTCCTGTACAATTGTAAATCCCTATATTACTGGTACATTTCAGGATGCATCCACAATACCTAGATAGTTATATTCTACCAGAATAAAACATAACCGAATTAATCTCATGAGAGGCTATACAAAAATTTCATAGTGAAAGTTTCAATTATATGAGCTATGAAAGTTACCAAAATACTTGCTTATATTATATCTATATCACCATGAATATCAAATGCACATGACTTGTCAGCAGGATTATAATAAGAGCAGATCTATGCATATCAAATCAGAGAGATGTAGTGCTATTTGCATAGGTGCCAATAATGAGGGATATATATGAAAGTCTCAATGGTATCCATGAACATCCAGATGAAAGTACGAAGTTCTTTGGTGAATGAATAGAGTATCTTCTCACATCTTTACACTAGCCAACACCAACAGAAGGCTGTAAGTAAACAGCATCGTGGCATTAGGAACCACCGCCACAGTGGCATAGATATGAAGATGAGATTATCTTCATTGTATTTGACCATCTCATCAAGAACTTCCTTGCTAGCAAGGTTTGCTAGGAAGATTTTCAGAGCAACTATGTTCTCTTGTAGGAAACGTGTAATAAAATATCCAAATGTATGTAAGGCTATAGCTTTCTCTACCATCCACCACCCTTGTCATAGGACACTTTGCCTCTACTTGGATATTTGCTCTACCATGTGGTGGTACCTTTTCCAGCACAGCATGTTCATGTGCTGCTTTCTCTGTGTCTCCTGGTAACTCCCCTGACTCTGCTTCTTGTTTCTAGCATCCTCTCAGTTTGACTCTCTTGCCTCATCTCCTCCTGCCTAGCTATTGGCCAGTCAGCTCTTTATTAACAATGAGATTAACATATCTTCACAGTGTACAAAAAGAATTATTCCACAGCATTGGGTGACATCTTATTTGACCACAATTCAATAGTATCCATCCTTTCTTGACCTGAAATCTAAAAATAAGTTATTCTTACTACTGGGTTGGGCAGTGAACAGCAATGCCAGTGAACCATGGTACAATCAATCTCTCCATATTTAGTTCATATAAATCATACAAATTCATTCTTACAAAATTTTGTAAGTATTCCAATATTCTGACCTGAGCAGCTGCAACAAATGTGAATTGAGAAGCTGGTTTGTTGAGGGTGATGCTACACACCTGTAGTCTTAATACATGGGAGAAAAAGAAGGGAGGATAAAGGCCATCCTGAGATACATGGCAAGTTCAATGCCAGCCTAAGTTGCATGAGACCCTGTCTCAAAACAAAACAAAACAAGAAGCAAATCAAAACCAAAAAATATGAAAAAAAGAAGAAGAGCTGGATTATTGCCATCAGCACCCAACTATGTAGATAAATATCAGGTTTACCAATTCAGGATTAAGGATCACACTGGAACTTACCAGACAGAAGAAATTGTGGTAATAAACATCTCTTTGATGTACCATGAGATCTTGTATTGTCTCAGAGAAAAGCACACAAGACAAGCAATTTACAACTCATCTTAGTCTGTCTGCCCATATTAAATGTCCAGGTTGTGGTATGAATTCAAGATCCATCTACTCCACGTGAATACTTGAAGACAGCCATAGACAGATTCATAGAACTTGTACTTTATTGAGAATATATCTGCAATAATTCCACCTTTGAGACAATAAAAATTGTATTACAAAATAAAAAATAAAAAATTGTTACACAGCAAAATTACATGGAACCTTGCTAATGTCTCTATCATAGCAAATACTGAGCTCACATTGTCAGCAAGCATACACCAGTGTGTAAAATTATACATGGTCCCAAATGAGGCAGTGTTACCAGATGTCCATAGGAATATATTAAAAATATTGGAAAATATGAAGGTCTCCAAAGACTAAGTGTGGCCCCACTGCATACCTGTGTGCTATCCAAGATGGTAGAAGACAACCTGAATACAATACATAACAAACTCAGGTTAGGCACACCATCCTCACCACCTCTCCTTGATATTGACAATCAGGTGCTGTACATTGTGGTAAATCCTCTTTATCACTTGCCTGTTCTGAGAATTAATTTTCATTATCAAACTGATTGGATTTGAAGTCACCTAGGAGACCTATCTCTGGTTGTGTCTTTGGGGGCAGTTTCTAGAGTTTTAACTGAAAAGGGAAGACCCACTCTGAATGTGACTGGCACCATCCCAAGGGCTAGGGTTCAAGGAAGCAAGAAAATTAAGTAACACACTTGCAGACTCTATAAGGAAATCTGAACTGGGAATGGTGATAAAGGATTTTAACCTAAGCTACTTTGGAAGCTCAGGCATGAGTATTGCAAGTTCAAGCCCTACTACACTTCTTTTCCTCAAAGTGAAGAAAAAGAAACTTGCAAAAATGTATTTCAGGATATAATTTCTCACCAATATATTTGTCTATTACCTTGACCATGAACACTGATAAGAAAATACTTCAATCTGACCACAGGAGATGGCCAGTTCAGGCTATGTATCCACTATTGCTAGGAGTCTTAGCTAGGGTCATCCTTTTGGATTTGTGGGAGTTTCCTTTGCGCCAAGCCTCCACCTGACCCCCGAATGCCCCCCATATCAAGACATTTCCTTCAGTACTCTCCTCTCCATCTACTTCCCAACCCCACCTGCCCCTAATTCATCCAGGAGATCTCCTCCATTTCCACTTCCCAGTGATCAGACTGGTGGCTACCCCAATTGTCATCATAGAGCCTTCATCCAGTAACTGATGGAAGCAGATCCAGAGATCCACAGCCAAACACTGGGCAGAACTTAAAGAATCCTGTGGAAGAGAGGGAGGAGGATTGCACAAGCTGAGGGGGTCAAGGTCATCACAAGGGAACCCACAGAAACAATTAACCTGGGCTCATAGGAGCCCACAGAGTCTGGACCAACAACCAGAGAGTTTGCATGGGACTTACTTAGGCCCACTACATATATGTGACAGTTATGCAGCTTGGTCTACTTGTGGGACTCCTAGCAGTGGGAGCAGGGCCTGTCCCTAACACTTTGACTGGCTTTTGGGAACCTATTCCTCATATTGTGTTGCCTTGCCCAGCCTTAATAAAAGAGGAGGAACTTAGTCCTACCTCAACTTGATATGCCATGCTTTGTTGGTACCCATGGGAGGTCTGTCCCTTTTTGAACAGAAACAGAGGAGCAATAGATTGGGGGTGGGAGCAGAGGGGATGTGGGGGGTGGGAATCAAAGGGAGTGAGGGGAGACTGCGGTCAGGATGTAGAATAGGTAAATAAATTTAATTAAAAATATTTTAAATCCATTTGTATAAATTCAAAGTGAATGTGTTGTCAAGAGGAGTCACACTTTCTACAGTAAGTACTCCCCAAATACCATAGACCTACAATGAGGCTCAAATATCAGCAGCAAAGACAACGAAACAGGACATAATTCCTTAACATTCAGTTTCAGCATATAATATTTCTATCATATAAAATGTGTAAACTTTAAAACGTTGCTATGGACTACGTCATTTCCTACCTGCTTACCTACCAGAGATATACAGTCACCAAAAAAAAACATTAGCAAGACTGTCAATATTTAATTGTGTATATGAAAATTACATGTCCTATTCTATGAATCTGTTAAAACCAGTACTTTAGTTAATTTAATAAATACCTTGATGAACTCTTTTGTGGTTGTGATATATTGACCTATCCGGGAAAAACAAATTGTGAAAAGTTGGTGCTGTCTCATTATAACTGCACTTCCAGTACCCTACATGTGTCAGGACAGTATCCATGCACACTACCTCAACCCTTACAGCCATTCATATATAGAATCTTGTAGAGAACATTTATGCTTCTGGTGGATAACATGTTTTAAAAAATGAACAGTCACCATCACAAGTATTCAGCACAAAAATTATCTGGAATGTTCTTATATGTCTCTACATTGGCTTAATGAATTATCAATGAAGATGATTTAGTAAAAATCTTATGATGTCAGTAATATTAGTGAGATAATGTTTTAACGTACAAGCTAATCATGTGGAGAAACATGTGTTAGAAACTACATCAAATATTTACCTACAAACAGAAAAGCCCAAATGAGTATGGTATAATCTTACTATGTGTATAGCAGCCAAGTATATCTGAAAAACTATAAAAACTATAAAATCATGGTAAAATAGGCTAGGTACATCCTTCTCATATATCTGGATACTGAAGATCAGATGGCATGCATTGAGGTATGAACACTCTTTAAGTGTCTTGTTATTTGCAATATGTGTTCATAATCTCTTCTGGATTACATTTCCTCAAATAAAATCTGAAATGATCAGCAAAAATGTGTTTCAGGATATAGCTTGCTCTACTAGGACCCCTCTCCATTTCTACCCTTATATTATTGCTAAGGGATCCTTCCATTCTGATGCAATCCTAGGATTAGTTAGACCTTGCCAATAATGCCAGGAGCATCCTTCCTTTCTTAACTGGATACAAGTGAATCTTTTTTTAAATAATTCAGTTAGAAATTTCATAATTCCAGGAAAAGGGGATACAAGCAAGCCCTCAATATTGATAGACTCAACATATATTTTCTCTCCCATATAAAAACCTATAGTTAGTAAAATTGCTAAAGACCACATCTTTTCCTATCTGAGCAAAGCTCCAGAAAGGTGAAGGACAGCATCAACATATACTTAAGTATCAATGAAGATCATGTGTTCCATGCTATGCTTTTGGTACAAATATGTGCTTATCTGAATACCATTAATGTTCCACCTGACATTATTATTTCCTAGTTCACCGAGATGTAGGGATAAACACACCAAGGCAAACATATTTGCATTCTACATGAACTCCTACATGTTCCAGTAATTGCTTTACCACTTAGGGATCCAATGGCATACTTTTACTGCTAGTCGATCTACAAAAATGGAGCATTCCAAGATAATTAAGAATTCTCAGCCGGGCGGTGGTGGCGCACGCCTTTAATCCCAGCACTCGGGAGGCAGAGGCAGGCGGATCTCTGTGAGTTCGAGGCCAGCCTGGGCTACCAAGTGAGTTCCAGGAAAGGCGCAAAGCTACACAGAGAAACCCTGTCTGGAAAAACCACACACACACACAAAAAAAAGAATTCTCACAGTCTTGAAAGGATATCTGTAAAAATTCAATACCAATATAGCACCAAAATTTAAAGTCAATATTCCAATGATAGATACTACAAAAGTTACCCAGATTCTTTATATATCTACTATCACAAGCATTAAATGCATCTTACTCTCAGGAAAGATGTAGATGTAATGGTCTTATTAAATAAGAAACACAGAGCCAAATGCAGAGTTAAAAGCCCAAGAGGTCAGAGCAGTAGCTGAGAGCTGAGACTTAAAACCACCTTTCTTACCCTTCGCTGCCACTATCATCCTTCCCCTCAGAAATAGACCTACTTCCTGTGTATCTGTCTTTCTATTGACTTTCTGTTCTGCCTTCTCATTGGTTGTAAACCCAACCACATGACCTCCTCGTCACTGCCTGTCTATACAGACCTCCAGGTCTTCTATGGTTGGTATTGAGATTAAAGGCGTGTGTCTCCATGCTGGCTATATCCTTGAACACAAAGATATGCCTTTCATGTGATTGGGATTAAAGGTGTGCACCACCACCGCCTGGCTTCTGCTATGGCTTACTATTAGCTCTGACCACCAGGCAACTTTATTTATTAACATATAAATAAAATCACATTTCAGTACAAATAAAGTATCACCATAAAAAGATATAATAAAAACTGATGCTTATCTGTAATGTTAGGAACATTTTCATTTTTATTATCATATAAACCAGAAACACAGAAATATGAGTGCCCCCCAAATATTCATAAAATGTACATCTGAAAAGTATCTAATATATATTAGTGTGATATGATCTCATACTTCCACACTAGATAATACTTTAACAGGATAACAGCAAAAATACATTTATACAGAGTTACGTACAGCCTTATCATCACCTGGAAAGTGATGATCACTTTCTGTCCTGTGAGCACTCTATCACTGACATGGTTATTATCAAGGTTGCATAAACATTCTTCTGTAGATTGGAGCTTGAAAAATAAACATGCATAAGTGTGTCTCAAGGTATGAGATGTTCTACCTTGGCACCTGCCCTTTCTCTGCCTATAAGCATTATTATGGATACTTCTACACTATTTGGAGATTTTGAATGGTTAGGAGTTAACAGTATTGTTGGGAGATTCCATCCATCCTTTCTCAATTGGGTGCCTCAAAAAAATGCTATGCTCACTGCCAGGTGGGCTAGGAATGCTAACAATTACAATTAACAAGGACAAAATCATTCCCTGAACCCTCCTAGGTAAAACATCAATTTTCTCTACACCTAGGCAGTCTTTTTGTTTCTAGAATTGGTAAGGGCATAATCATTTCCTTCCTGAACAAAACTCAAGTAATTGCAGGGTCATCAACATCATTTCCCTTTACAAAAGAAGATTGTATACCTACCTTCACCGGTGATTTAAGCCCATATCAGCACAATACTTGCTATATAACTTGCTAGGTACTTGCTAGACATACCATGTCTCAACAGGAACCTGTAAAATGTATTATTATCTGTGTAAAAAGGATATAGTTTGCTCCTCTGGGACACCTGCAAGTAACTTTGGAAACATCCATCTTTTGATGCTGATCAATCTACTTAGCTCCTTGGAGGACTTTAAGGTCAAGGCCATTGGCAAAGAACACATCTCTATATGGGATATCTGTAATATTTCTATGGTTATGTGTATGGCTAGGAATATCTGATCATTATTACTTTGGTATGTGCAGGCCATTGCTTATGGGACTCAATATGGACTCTACTATCCTCTACTTAATACCTGCAAAGAAGGCATGGTAACTCTGAGTGGAAGGGGCACATCACTTTATATCTGGAGATCAAATTGTATATGTTTTATTTCATACACATTAAGATGTCATTTACTTCTCATTTGACATTTGTTCTGAACCTATCAGAAGATTTTTGAAAAAGGTGGTTATGAAATATATATTAGAGATATTTTACTTTGTACCAGGTCATTTCAAAATTAGATACAGAAGCTTATTGGCCCAAGTTCTGTTAGAACAAGTCTTTGCTTGCTCTGCTAGGACTGTTGGTTGCTTCCTTCCATTGGAAGCTTGTGTGGTGCCTTCTGGTACCATAAAAGCTAGTCCTCAGGTGCAGGGCTTTCAGGTCTGTCCCAGATCTCTGAGCTCTGTGTCTGAAGTGCATGGTGTCTTCCGCAATAGGGACTTACCTTCCAGCCATGGGGGACAAGCAAGGGTAATCAAAATAGCCCGTAAGGTTTTGAGAGTCTCTTAAACAACTCTAACCAACAACTCAAAAGAGGGCTTCTTATGCCTGTTGGAGGTTTTTGTTATATGGTCTTTGGCTTTTTGAAGGAGCACTATCAGCCTAGATGAGAAAATTTCATTCAAACTACATATGTATATTTACATGCTGACTTATGTATATATTATACATGTTTTTAGGTAGGTAATTAATAGTATGAATTCTTTTCACACTTAATGTTATTTTGTCCTCTTCCTTTTTCCTTCTGTATTTATCTCTCTCCCCTCCCTAATTAGAGGCCCCCATTTTCCCATTTATTCTATCAGATCATTTGTACCCTGCTATTCCCCTTTATTGCTCCTCCCACCCCCACCACAATGGTTCCATTTTACTTTTTCTAGTTTCTACAGAAGCTTCAGATGACAGAGAACATGTGACATTTGTCTTTTTGAAACCATATACACACAAATAGCAAAATTGGACTCAGCAGGCTATATTATGTATTTTATATTTATATATTATGTTTTCAATTCTACCCATTTGTCTACAAAGTACGTGATTTCATTTTTCTTTACAGTGCAATAGTATTCTAGAGTGCATATGCACCACATTATTGCATGAACACAAGCTAAACAACAGACTTGCTAATGTAGATGTGGGAAAGCCCAGGAGGCCTCAATTCTATACAAACAAACTACAGGCAACTAAGGAATGCTGAAATCAGAAGAAATAGTCTTCCCCAGGGATGAGCACACCAATTGTTTATCCAATAAGAAATAGTTCCAAAAAGATACATACAAATAACATTATATATACTGAATGGGATGTATGTATATATTCAGGAATGTATGTGTAGCAACAATTAATTTAAAAAATGACTATGAATTTGAAAGAGAGCATGGAAGGCTTGGAGGGAGGAAAAGGAAGGGGGAAATGATGTAATTGTGCTATGATCTCAAAAAATAAAAGAAATACTTTTGAAAGGGTGGTATAAACAAGGCTGGAACAATGGCACTATCAATTGATGTGCTAAAGTGGAAGGGGAGAAATCTCATCCCTAGGCAAAGAATAACAGGCAACTAATGACTGATGAGAGAGGGAGAATTCGCCTCTCCTAGGATGACGCCCCTGCCCATTAGGTATCCAATACAAAATGTCAGTCCTGAAACCATACATACACAAACAACAAAAATGAATTTGGCAGGCTGTATTAATGTTTGTGCATACACACATATGTGTAGATATTCATACATAAATGTGTGTATGCATGTATGTATGTATATGCAACAATAATAATCAAATAAAATGTATCAATTTGGGAGTAGGAAGATACAGAAGGAATTGGAGGAAAGGGATTTGGGAGGAGCTGGAGTGGGAAAGGGAAGGGGGAAAGTGATGTAATTATATTTTAATTAAAATTTATAAAAATAAATAAAATAAAAAAATCCACCCTTTCTGTTAGAAGATTTAAAATTTAAGCTACTGGGACACAAAGTAATAGATAACAATATAACTGATTCTTCAACATATGAAGATTAAGATCAATTTTCCCCATCACATAAAGTGAAGACTCAGGTCAGGAGAATTGCTAAGGATTCCATTATGTCTCACCCAAGCATCTGAAACCAAAGGATGGAGATAAGATTAAGGGGTCCCATCAACACTAACCTGTGTATATGAAGATCAGGTATACTGTACTGTGAGGAGGGCTTACCCTAGCACTAACTTGAATACCAACAAGACATCATATAGTGGCATTGTCTCTGTCACTATGATATCATGACATATTTATAAATAACACATCTTGATAATCCTATGTTTTACATTCCAGTTCCAAGATTACTCATCATTATGCTATCCTTAATAGTCTTTAAGAAAGCATGAGCCAGGTCTGGCGATAGAGGACTGTAATACTGGATACTCAGAAGGTTAAGGCATGATCAATGGCCTTCCTATGCAACAGAAGTAGTTCAACACTACACTGCACAACTTGATGGGATTTGATCTCAAAATAAATAATAGAAAAATAAATAGAGTAAAGTGGTTAGGTTAAAGTAAATAGGTAAAGTGGCTGTCTCATGTGTGCAAGGTCCTAGGTTTAATTCCCACTCTTCCATTCACCCCAAAAAGAAGGAAAAAGAAAAAACAGGCACAAATGTGACTTTGAATATGTAATGTGCTCATCAGGACCCTGGTTTATTACTTTGACAACCACCATTCTTGAAAAATCACTTCAACTACACCTGGATACTTGCATGAATTCAAATGCACATATCATTTCCCCCTTTTATTAAAAATAGATGATTTTCCCGTTCAATATATCCTGATTACAGTTCCCCTCCCTCTACTCCTCCCAGCTTCCCCCTACCTCCCCTCCCATCCAGATCCACTCTCTTTTTGTCTCTCATTAGAAAATGACAGGCTTCTAAGAGCTAACAACCAAACATGACAAACAAAATATAATAAACTAAAACAAAAACCATCATATCCAAGTTGGACAAGGCAAATCAACGAAAGGAAAAGATCCTAAGAGAAGATATAAGAATCAGAGACCCATTCATTCACACACCCAGAAGTCGCATCAAAATACTACACTGAAAGCTAGAATATATTTGCAGAGAACCTGGCACAGACCTTTGTAGGCCCTTTGCTTGCTGCTTTGGTCTCTGAGTTCATATGAGCCCTGCTCAGTTGATTTAGTGGGCCTTGTTCTCCTGATGTCCTCCATCCCCTCTGGTTCTTGCTCTCTTTCTGCCTCCTCTTCCATGGGGTTCCCTGAGCTCTGACGAGTGAGATTTGATGGAGACATCCCATTTAGGACTGTATGTTTCAAGGTCTGTCAGTCTCTGCATAATGTCTGGCCATGGGTCTCTGTTTTGTTCCCATCTGCTACAGGGGGAAGGTTCTCTGATGATGGCTGAATATAGCACTGATCTATGAGTACAGAAGATTATCATTAGGAGTTATTTTATTGTTACTTTTTGTTTTAGACCAGTAGTATTTAGTTTTACCTAGATCTCTGGGCTATCTAGTCTCTGGTTCTTGATCACTCAAGCAGCGTTAGGTATGAGTTCTAACTCATGGAGTTGAATTAAGTCAAATTGAACATTGGTTACTCCCACAAGCTTTGTGCCACCATTCTCATAGCATATTTTGCAGGCAGGACAAATAGTAAGTCACAGTTTTTGTGACTGAGTTGGTGTTAACGTTTCTCCTTTTTGTAGCCTGCAGAGTACCTTCCTGTAACAAAGACACCAGAATATAGAGGTGAAGGTTTTATGTAGGCATCAGCTCGACCTCTTCATGTTCAATGAGTTGTGTGGGTATTGTCTTCAGCAATGAGAACTTGTTGTCTGTTTGTGGAGAGCAACTTATCTTGGCAACCACCCTGGTTGTTTTGGGATTTCAATGAGACCCCTTTGGTCAACAACTCAACTGCATGTAACCCAGTCCTAGTACTAGAAGCTTCATTTGGTGACAAGAGATAGCCAGTTGGGACTTATGTCCCTCATTATTTGGAAACGTCATTAGGATTGCCTTCATGTGTTTTAGGAAGTTTCCACTGCACTAGGTTTCCATACCACCTCTCCCTTCATCATTTCATGATCTTTGGACACTTGCACAACTACTCTAAGATTAAGAGTTCTCACAATAAGAACTGATTTTTTAAAATAGAGCATACTAGGGAACATTCCATGGTCCATATCAAACTGAAGGAAATGATGATAAATACCTGGTAAACTGTTTATACTTCTGCTATTACATTTAAGGAGTAAACATAACATCTTAATCCAGATACAGAAATACTAGGCTTAGCACAGTTATTAGCTACATAGTCAAGTTTTAACCATGTGTGTGACAAAAATAGAGAAACATAATTTTGGAAACAGTCCTTACTTGTACATCATAAAATAAGGTCTTAATTATGTCTTTGGCCTCCCTCAAAAATAAACTCCCAGAAATCTTACTAGAAATATCCCAAAGATAGAAACAGCATATTAGGGACCCCATTATGACTGATCTGGATATCTGATATCAGATAGTCTGCCAGGTGGTGCCTGTACTTGATCCCTCATGTAGGAATTAGCAAGGCTCCTTCAACAATATGTTCACAGGTGCTGTGCTCTCCTGAAAAGAACATGAAAAGAAGTCATGTGGAAACATACAGCGGCATAAAGACAAATTCCTACCCATTCTCTTGCCCATAGCTAACATTTAGGGATACTTCATTTCTCCCTGGATACTTGGATTACTTCTGATTAAATAGCAATTCACAAGTTCTCATACTTTTCTTTTTATCTGAAATTTCAAAATTAACTATGCTTATTATTGGGTTGGCAGATCAACAGTGCCAATGAACTCTGATACAATCAACTCCTCAAAGTTCAAAGGTTCAACCTAAGTTTCCTGGCCATAAAAAGTCTATGAAGTCACATTCAATGGATTGCAACAAATGAGGGTTGGAAAAGAAGGTTTAGGAGCATCATCATTGCTCACCTATGTGTGTGAGCATCAGATTCCTTTGTAACAGTGGTTCTCAACCTGTGGGTCATGACCCCTTTAGGAGTCAAAAGAGCCTTTCACAGGGGTCATCTAAACCATTGGAAAACACATTGCAATTCATAACAATAGCAAAATTACAGTGATGAAGTAGCAACGAAAATAATTCTGCGGTTGGGGGTCACCACAACATGAGGGACTTCATTAAGGGGTTACAGTATTTGGAAGGTTGAGAACTGCTGTTTTATTGAAATTCAGGATTATACAGACATTTACTTTGATATAAGCATTTGCATTCTCAAAGATCTTTTTGATGTCCTGTAAGGTATTAATTTATCTATAAGAAACACAATGAACAAAATCATTCAAGATCAGTTTCATTCTGACTTGTGCATATTAAAATCCCCCCAGGCCATGGTATCATTTCTGGATTCATCTACTCTGCCAGGTATTTGCAGAGGGCCACAGGCTGAGCTCAGTAAGGGGACTCTTGCTTTTTTAAGAGGATACTTGTAAAAACTCAAAAATCAGTAGTAAATTACATGGAACCTGGTGATGCTTCTATAACAATGAAAATTAAATCAAAATAGTCTGTTACCAAGCATACAATAGAATTCAATGATTTAATGGAATTTTATGAAGATAAGAGTCTATGAAAAGTATGCATGACTGAGTTTGGCCCTATTTCACACATGTACAACAGGCAAGATGGTAATAGATGCCTAGAGGTAAAACACAACAATAGCAGATTAAGGATCACTACCTCAACTAGATGTGAAGGTTAGGTGGTCTATGCTGCGGTGTGTAACCATCTTATCACTTACATGGTTAAGAGCAATGTTCAGGCAGTAGTCTTCCAGGGATCATGATGTCCTCCTTCAGGTAATATGTAATAAAACATGATCTGGTCCTGGTGGCACAGGCCTGAAATCATAGCAATACAGGAGGATAAGATATGAGGATCACAGTTGGGTGGTGGCAGTGCACACCTTTGGCAGAGGCAGGGAAATCTCTGAGTTTGAGGCCAGTCTAGTCTACAAAGTGAGTTTCAGAACAACCAGGATTGTTGCACAAAGACACCCTGTCTTGAAAAACTGGAAAAAAAATAAGAGGATCACAAGTTCAAGGCCTGACTAGGCTACAGAGAGAATTCAAGGCCAGCCTAGACAACACAGTAAGACCCCTTTTTTGGAATAAAAAGTAAAATAAAAAAATGTGGGCTGTGGATATATGGACATCATGCTGCACACCTTTAATCCTAGCTCCTGGGCGGCAGAGGCAGACAGATCTCTGTGAGTTTGAGACCAGTATGAAGAAAAGGTGCACATAATGTGAAGAAAGACCATCCTTTCTTTGCTTGGGATCTGCAAAATATACAAGGCTTACAACTTGGCTCAAAGTCAAGATCTACAACAAAGAACCAAGAAAAAATCAATTTACAGAGATTTAACATTCATTTTCTCCTGTGTAAATCATGTAAACTTCTCTTCAGTAGGTTTCTAAGGACCAAAATAATTTGTACCTGAATATCCATCACAAATGTGTGGTTATGAAAATGACTGGTAACATTATCAACACTTTTGAAGAAAGAGGAGAATCTGATATCCTGCTTTGTAAAGAGGTCAACTTCAGCACATACCTTGAAACCATCAGTGATCCACTTAGTAACCTCCTTTAGCTCATTTTGATATCTTGTATGAATTTTTTTTAGTTATAAAAAGGGAAAAATGTGTGTCTGGATCCACTTTACAAGGACTCATTCACATTCCTTTGTCCACAACTATTATGGAGGAACCATTCAACTGCACTTAGATACTTGAATGACTTGCAATTTGACCACAATTCAGAAGTGCCCATACTTTCTTGACCTAAAGACTACAAAAAAATGGTGCTTATCTTAGTCTGACAAGTCAGTGAAAATGACAGTGAACCCTGATACAATCAAGTTCTTAACATTCACAGGTTCAACACGAATGACAGGAACATATATGAAATCATGATCATGAGATTTGCTAAAGACTCTATGACTTCTTATCCAAACATCTGCAGGACACATATGCTGTAAAGAAAAGTAGAGTTAAGGGATACCATGATCACTTATCTGTGTAGATGACAACAAGTACCCTGGGCAGTGATTCCCAATCATAATGTGACTTACCTATTATGAGAAAGTACACTCTTGCATATCTCTTTGAGGCACTGTGAGGTTTTGACCTGTCACTGAAAAAAACATCAAGTAAACCCACTTAGATATATCACCTATTCACTGAGTCACTTTTAGGTCGATTTGCCTTACCTGAAAAGTTGCAAATAGCCAGACATGGCCAAATTCTTATTCTCCTAAGAGAGAATACCCCTTAAAATGCTACCATCGATATTGCCATGGTAGCACAATGAAAATTATATAGAAATCAAAGCATACCTCTACCAGTAAGAATATTAACTTCAGGAGTGCATGAAAAGAATCCATGCCAAAAATACTGTTAACATATCTGATTCCTTTAAGATTTATAAAGTATATCTGAAAGTATTAAAGTCTTTAAGGACTTTCATGCACACACATAAGGCAAAGAAGGTAATAGAGTACTTGCTGAAAAGTCACAGCATGACAAATCCAAGTTAGGTATACCCTTCTCATGTACCTGAATACTGAAGATCATGTGGTCTATACTGTAATATCTTCATACAATCATTTTCCTGGTCAGGATCAAGGTCAATGTTCTTTCAACAATCACTTTGTTCGACCTAAGAGAATCTCTCAGACAATAAACAATATGAGTAAGGCTATGTGATACAGGCATATCATTTTAGCTATTCTTTAAGATGAGGCAGGAACAACACAATTCAACTTCTACCTGGGCTACAGAGAGAGTTCAATACTATTCTGATAGTAAGAACTTGTCTCATAAAAAAGGAGGAGTGGGGGGAGGAAGAAGATGGAGGAGGAGAGGAAAATGGGAGATGAAGAGGAGGAAAAAGAGGAGAGAAGGAAGATGAATGGAGGAGAAGAGAAGAAGAGAAAGAGGGGAAGGAGGGCATAAAGAGAAGAGGAGAGGAAGAGGAGAAGCAGCAGAAGAGGAGGAGAAGAGGAGGAAGATATCTACCCACTATCTTGACTACTACAATTGTTAAAGAACACACTAATTTAATCTGGATACTTGGATGAATTTGATGTACATGTATTGTCAGGAGGTTCTATCCTTTATTGACTGTGTACCTACAAACTATGCAAAATTTATAACTAAGCTCAAGGTAAAATAAAAAAAAACAGTGATGAAAAGAACCAGGCAATATAAATCCCTTAATTCTTACATGATCAACATTAATTTTCTTGACCATATAATACAAACTTTTCTTCATTAGCATTCCTAAGGATAACATTATTTTGTACCTGAGCACCTGCTACAAGTGCACATTTACAAAAAGTGTTACAGATATCACCAATACTTACCCAAGAACAGGAAACTTCTCTTTCATTCTGTGAACAGGCCAACTTTGGCACTTACTTTGATATTTGCAGTATGCAACTTTACGATCTTTCTCAGCTTACTATGAAAAACACATCCTAACAAAGCCATTTGGTATATTTATCATTTTATCTAGAATTAAAAATCCATAACACATACCATCATTTTTAGGACACATCCACAGAACCTGGATACTTGCAGATGTCCAAGGATAAATCATTCCAATGGAACTCCTAGTCTATGTGGGGAATATGTGCTAAAATTCCATGGTGAGTGTCTCAGTGATATATCCTGTGAAAGTTACAGTATCCTTATTTATTTTCTACCCTTATAAACATTAAACACACATGACCAGTCAACAAAGATACAATAAAAACTGAGGCCTACTAGTCCCAGGAAACAGATGTTAGTGCTATCTGCATAGGTTACAATGACAGGGACACATGTGAGTCTCCAAATCACTGATCAAATCATTCATCTGAAAATATGATGATATATGATGAGTGACTGGAGCAATATCTCCCATCTTTACCCTAGAAAAGGTCTTATAAGGACAAACTGTCCTTTTCTAGTAGATACTTGCAACACAGCCAGCTTTTACTGATGTACAAGCAGTTCCATAGCAATGACTACTACCAGCTACACACCCAATCACTCAACACATGTAGACTCATTGTACATTTTCTTACTCTAGAAAAAGTGTGCATTCATAGTCTTAAGAACTGTTAAGCATGCCAATATTTCTTGGCTGAGCAGCAACAATAAAATCAAAGTGACAAGAAGGACAGAGTGTACCATACTCACCTACCTGTGTATATGAATATATGATGTTCTGTTTTGTCAGTTATTCTCAACATGGGGGTCGAATGACCCTTTCACAGGGGTTGCCTAGGGCCAAACATAGATATCTACATTATGATTCATAACAGTGGCAAGATTACAGTTATGAAGTAGCAACTAAATAATTTTATGGACGGGGGTCACAACATGAGGAACTGTACTAACAGGGTCACAGCATTAGGAAGGTTGAGAACCACTGCATTATGTGATGAAGGCCTACAGCAGCACTGACCTGGATACTAGACGTGTTCCTTTGGACAACACTGTCTGTCTCACTGTGATGTTCTGACCCATGTTACAAATATACATCATGAAAACACCATGTTGCATATGTGATCTCCAAGGTCATGGCGTCAGTTCTTGCCCTGTGGAAACGTGCAGAATTCAAAGCATGAGAAATCTCCTCATAATATCTCTTACTTCCTTGAGAGAATGCCTGCAAAAAGAACACACTGCATTTCACTGGGATGAAGCCCATGAACATAACCTATACCTGTGAGTATGGTTCTGCCATTATACGCATAAAAGACATTGCTTGATGGCAGGCATGCAAGAATATGATGTTAGTAGGGTTGTTAGGGATGTAGTCAGGTTTTAATAATAAAAGTGTAAAACACAGGGTGAAATGTAAGCCTGCCAGAAACACTTCCATTATACACATTTAAAAGTATGGTCTTAATGTTCCACTCCCAGATGTGCACAACAAAAAGAATTCCAGAAAGATGCAAAAAGAAATGTGATGATACCACTCTTGGCACCTACTTCTCATAAACCTAGATACTGCAACACCTACCTTGATATTTAAGATCACATGGTTTGTGCTGTGGTATATACTTCACCATTACCTAAAAATTAACAAGGTTCCATCAAACCTTTTCAGGGTCACTCTACTCTTTTGAAGGGAATGTAAAAACAAAAGTCATGCAACAAATGCATGGTGGCAAGAAAAGTATGCCATCACCATATATATATATATATATATATATATATATATATATATATATATATCAGTCAATGTGTTTTCGGACTCCTAAGTACTTCCCTGGATATTATTAGCAGTGTTCCGTTTCATGACCTTTCCTGGCTCACCATGAGGATCTGACTTGTCTCTAAAGAAACACAATGTGGAATACTCACTGGTAGATGTTTCACTTTACTAGAAACACTGCATGCTCCCTAAGTCATTTTATTATTTCAGAACCATGTATGCTATCTTGATATTTATAGACAAATCCCCATAGATAACTATTGCTCACTTCAGAAGATAGCTAAGAAAATTCTACAGTTAAATTCACATTGAAGGGCAGTAAAAAAGTCACCCAAAATCTTGAGTATGTTTCTAGCATTGTGATTATTAAATTTATGTCATTTGTCAATAAGAAGTCAACGAAATCTCAAAGTTCCTAGGCATAGTAGCATGGTTTCATTTATAACCACCAGGGTAAAAGAAATATTTCATGCTTACACCCCAGATGATTAGTCCAGAATGATGAAACAGGGCACTTTCATTCTTTCAGTTTTCATGAGTTCTACAAAAATGAAATGAAATTTTAATAAAGCAGAGCAACACTGGCTAGGCACACACTCTAATGGAATTTTGAAGGTTGGGCAGTCTTTGCTGTGCTGTGATCGTTTTCTTGTTTACCTCTTTTCTGGAAAGATTTTTATCAATATTTCTGTGGATTTTCCCTTAAGAGGAACCAAAGGAAAAAGAAAAAAAAATATGCTTCAGGATACAAGTTGCTTTACCTGGATTCCTGTCCACTTTCTGTCAACAACCAAGATCCTGAAGTAGGCAAGATGATCACAACCTAGAGTTCATCCTAGGCTACATTACAAGTTCCAGGTCAGCTTGGCCTGCATAGTGAGATTCTGTCTCAAAAAGAAAAAAGAAGAGGGAAGGGTTAAACTACCCTTATCACATGTCTATGTATATGAAGATTACACACCACATCTGTACTTATATGCCAATATACTATTTGACCTTTATTGCCTGACTGTAATATCTTAACTGGACTCTGAAAAATACTTTGTGACAAACCTATTCATCCACATCTTGTTTTGTATGTATATCTACCAAATTCTCAGGTTAAGTCACTCCACTCCCTGCATAGTCCCAGATCTCTATGGACAAAACACTTATTATTTTGAGAAGATACCTGAAGAGATTCGATGGTTGATACCACAACGATGGTCACTATACAAATATCTTGGAACATAATTTAATTAAATGTGGATGATATACATTATCTATAAGCAAGGATATAAAATCTGATGTCTTCCAGTAGCACTAGGGAACTGTGTGTTCTTATGGCATTCATACCAAAAGAGGACGAAATACAAGATCAGCTAGAAGAGCTTATGAGATGTATATTTGAGCCGGGCGGTGGTGGCTCACGCCTTTAATCCCAGCACTCGGGAGGCAGAGCCAGGTGGATCTCTGTGAGTTCGAGGCCAGCCTGGGCTACCGAGTGAGTTCCAGGAAAGGCGCAAAGCTACACAGAGAAACCCTGTCTCAGAAAATCAAAAAAAAAAAAAAAAAAAAAAAAAAAAAAAAAAAAAAAGATGTATATTTGAAAGTAAGAAGATCTCTAACGAGTGGAGGTACCATCTTCTACTTGTGACCTAGTCAAGTCCTTCACAGGATTACTACAAAAAGAGCAGATAAACACCATTTCAATACATTCTCTTTGTACGTATATTGAAGATCAGATAGTCTACAGTATGTTATGATCTATAACATACTCACCAGGTTATTAGTAAGACCTAACAATAATAATAATCTTTTTTGGAAAATGATGTTTTCTTGAAGGGAATTTGAAAGGAATGATACAAATTTTATCTGAGAACATAGCTTACTCTGCCAGGACACACGCTTATTCCCTTGCTCCACCATCATTGCTAATGGATACTCCAAATTTATCTGAAGAGCTAGATTAACTTGAGGAGAGTCTATTCGTCCTTGATTGATTGGAGAACTGTTCATTATACTATGCTTATTGATGGCTTGATAGGTTCATAAAATGACAATGAACCAGAATGCAATCAATGCCTCAACACTCACAGATTCAACATAAATCTTTGCACAATATAAAAATGTAATCAACAAGATTGCTGAGAGTCCTACCATTTCTGTCCTTTATAAAAAATGTTTTTATTGAAATAGAATTATATTATTTTCTCCCCATTTCTTCCCTCCAGCTCTTTCCCAGTTACCCTTTCTCTATGTCCTCCCTGCTCTCACCCCACTCTCAAGTTGATAATCTTTTTTCTTTATTACTGGTGTGTGTGTGTATATATATATATATATATATATATATATGCATATATGTGATATATATGTAACATATGTTTTGTGTATAATTTTAGGTAATTATAATGATTATAATTATAATTATAATTATAATGATTCCTTGAGACTATCACACAATCCTGATATCTGTCCCCACTTCCTCCTTCTCTTATTGATCTCCCTTTCCCTTCCCCAGTTGGAGTCCATTCTCTGTTATTCCATTTCTCACTTCGTATCACCTGTGTCCTATTATGCCCCTCTCAAGCACCACACCGAATGGTCTCTCTGTATCTTACTGGTTTCAGTGGATAGCCTATGTTACTTGAATCCAAATTTTCTTATTTGAACACCTGATAAGAAGGACATAGAAAGGATTAGAGACACCATGATTGCTTACTTATGTATTTGATAATTAGTTGTATTCAGATTCGATTTAGGCACACATCAGCACTTACTTGGATATCAGCAATGGTCTACTTGGTGCTATTTGTAGCTCACTCTAATGTCTTGACATAACTGAGAACAATATCAAAAAACCAGTTCGATATCCCCCTCTCTATATACATATATATGAAAATTCCTAAGGCTAATATATCTTTAAGTAGCCATCTATAATGCCTGCATGATCACAAAGTTTCAAAGACAAAGACATGTAAGAGCACGTTTATTTTCTTCAGAGGAAAACTGTAAAACTACAGGTCAATATCCCACAGTAACAATATCTGTCCCATGTTTATGCCTCACTTATGTTACTAAATATGTATTATGTGTCAACAAGGACATGATAAAATCTGACAATTACTAATCATATTAGAGACATGTTTCTATTTTAAATGCACACACATGGCCAGGCATGATGGCTCATGCCTGCAATCCCAGCATTTAGGAAGCTGGAAACTGCCACAAGTTTGAGGCAAGCCTGGTCTACACAGTGAATTCCAGGCCAGTTTGTGCTACAGAGTAATAAACTGTCTCAAAGATAACCTCCAAAGTAATAAATGCATACATGCAAAAAGGTGTGTGTGTGTGTGGGAATATAAGAATGCTAAAAACACTCACTAAAGATATAACTAAAAATAAATATACTTCTAGTGGGTGAATGTGGTATTATTACATACCTGAATACTAGTCAAGAGTCTCACAGGATACCTGCAAAAACAAGGCAACACTGGGTTACACAATACTTCATCTGTATAAGCCCCAGGTTCCAAAAACAACCAGCTCATGCACTGAGGACAGGTCCCGGTCCCAGTGCCTGGATGCCTCCCAAACAGTTCAAGCTAATCAACTGTCTCACTTATCCAGAGGGCCAGATCCAGTTGAGGCTTATACAGGGACACTTGGCTCAGCCTGGGAGGAGGGAACTGGACCTGCCTGAACTGAATCTACCAGGTTGATCTCAGTCCTCAGGGGAGTCTTTGCCCTGGAGGAGATGGGAATGTGGGGTGGGCTGGGGCGAAGGCAGGGGAGGGAGGAGAACAAGGAAATCTATGGCTGATATGTAAAATTAAATTAAATTATAAAATTAAAATAAATAAATAAATACTTCATCTGCCTGGATATTGAAGATCAGAAGGTCTGCTCTGTGCCACTTACCTGGCTACTAATAAGCTCTGCTAATGATATTTTTAGTTGTCACTGAACTTGCTTAAAGAGGATATGAAAAACAAAAGCCATGAAAATGTATTTCAGATTACATTCCTATAAGACACAAGCCCATGTCCTTACCCATAATTATTAAGAGACACTTTAACTCTACATAGACAGTAGATAAATTCAAGCTTTGCAATATTTTCAGGGAAGCTAATAGGCTTGGAGTTGCATAACAACAGCACACTAGTATAGAACCATCCCCCTGACATTAAAGTTCAATATGAACTTTTTCTATTACATAAAAGAGTGTGCTATCATAGTTATACAGCGTCACAACTACTGAGGGCTCCATCATTTCTTACCTGAGCAGTAGCAACAAAAGCATAGCGCCAAGAAAGGAAAGGTACAACATCAGCACTTCCTATGTATATGCAGAGTACTTACCTGGATCCCAGCTATGTTCTACTTGGCATTCATTGTCTCGCTCCGGTGTCTTGGCCTGTCTTTGAAAAACACATTTTGGAAAATATATGTGTGCAAGCCTCTTTCTACCAATACAACTAAAAATTCCCAAGGAGACTGCATCATTTCAAGACCCAGTTATACGCTCTGGAAATTTGCAGACCTACTGCAAAAACTTAAAATAGATTTCTTAATATCCTGAGGGACTACTACCCAAAGTTCCACTGTAAAAATTACAGATATAGGCACTAGAAAGTTATTTTGGTACTCACTTAAGCCTGTACCACTTCAAGTATTAAATACGCACCATCAGTCCTCAAAGTTATGAAACTGATGCTTAATGAGAAACAGTAAAGGAGATATTATTTGAACCACATAAACTCCAAAAGAGGGGAAAATAAAATGGTTTCCAAAATATTCATCCAAGGTACATTTTAAAATAAATATCAATGAATCACACATGATACAATCTTTTACCTGTTTACTAATAAAGGCCAAAGAGAACACGTATAAAAATATGGCAACAGCAGATTAGGGACACATCCTGATCTAGTGGGATACTGAAGGAGTGATGATGTACAATGTAGTATAGCCCCGCCATCACTTAACTGATAAGGTTATTATCAGGATTCAATCAACAGGTCTTTCTGGATTATTCTATTGCCCTGAAGAGAAAAATAACATGCAAAACTGTTTTAGAGCTCTCCACACTGCCCAGGGATGCATCTAGATGGCGTTGTTTTTGATTCCCATGGTAACTTAAGGGGAAACTTACACAATGTCCGGAGCCCTTGATGTCCTGCAGATGAAGGAGGAGGATATCCTCAAGTTCCTTGCCACAGGAACCCACTTAGGTGGCACCAACGTCGACTTTCAGATGAGCAGTACATCCACAAAAGGAAAAGTGATGACATCTACATCATAAATCTGGAGAGGACCTGGCAACAAGAGTCAAAGCAGCAAGTAGCAGCTTCTCCCAGGTCCTCTTCAGGCGTGAAGCGAGCCCGGCTGAAGTTTGCCGCTGCCACTGGAGCCACTCCAATTGCTGGCCACTTCGTGCCCGGGGCATTTGCTAACCAGACCCAAGCAGCCTTCAGGAAGCCATGGCTTCTAGTGGTGACTGATACCAGGATTGACCCCCAGCGTCTCAGAGGCATCTTACGTCAACTGTCCAACATTGCGCTGTGTAACACAGACTCTCCTCTGTGACACGTGGACATTGCCATCCACACAACAACAAGGGAGCTCACTCAGTGGGCCTGATGTGGTGGATGCTGGCCCGGGAAGTACTCTGCGTGCCTGATCTTTATTTCTACAGAGACTCTGAGGAGGCTGAGAAGGAGGAGCAGGCTGCTGCTGAGAAGGCTGGGCCAAGGAGGAATTTCAGGGCTCCTGAGGTCACTGCTGCTCAGCCAGAGGTGACAGACTGGTCTCACTCAGCATGTGCATGTGCCCTCTGTACCCATCTAGCAGTTCCCTGCTGAAGACTTGAGTGCCCAGACAGCCACTGAGGACTGGTCAGCAGCTCCCATGGTGCAGGCCGCTGAGAGGGTTGGAGCCACTGAGTGGTCCTGAGCTGCTCTACAGACAACTGAGCAAAGGGGGAAAAGGTGGAAGGTAAATAAAGTTCCGAAAAGCTGAAAAGAAAAGAAAAACAAAAACAAAAACACCTTATACTTTAGAATATAACCAGAACACCAAGCTATTAGTTTGTCTACAAACATTGTTAAGGAAGAATTCAATTCTATCTTAATTCTTAGATTAATTCTAGGTCATTGTCCAGGGTGAGCATTTGTTGTGACTGGGCATCAACAGAACAACCGCTACTAACACTTGGCTAGTAGTCATAGTAATGATAATGGATTATTATCAAATCAAATTTATCATTCTCAGTTCAATATAAATATATTACTAAAATAAACTCATGGCTATTAGAACTGCTAAGACTGTCCACCATTTCTTTCTTTCTTTCTTTCTTTCTTTCTTTCTTTCTTTCTTTCTTTCTTTCTTTCTTTCTTTCTTTCTTTCTTTCTTTCTTTCTTTATTTATTTCTTTCTTTCTTTTCCTTCCTTCTTTCCTTCCTTCCTTCCTTCCTTCCTTCCTTCCTTCCTTCCTTCCTTCCTTCCTTCCTCCCTCCCTCCCTCCCTTCCTTCCTTTCGTTTTTTGAGGCTGAGTGGGGTCAATCTTTATTACTAGTATTTTGACAGATCATTTTAAAATTTATTTTTAAGAATTATTTTTTTCCCAGCCCTATTAGTTTCCCTCTCCTCAGCTCCCAGTTCCTACCCCAACCTCCTCTCTTCCTCCACCCCCCAGTCCACTCCTCCTCCTTTCTCTTCAGAAAAGGGCAAGCCTCCCATGTATATCAAGGGCATCTCCGGGATGAGCTAGAAACCTAATGCAATGGAAACTCCCGGCAATCTATGAGAGTGACCCTGGCTAAGACTCCTAGCCATGGAGGATATGGAGCCTGAACCAGCTATCTCCTGTAGCCAGGCAGGACTTCCAGTGGAGGGGTTGGGAGCCTAAATCAGCCACATAACCTTTGACCCACAATTTGCCCTGTCTACACGATATGCTAGGGTAAAAAATTATGCCGGCTCAGAAATTATGGGAATGGCCAACCAATGACTAGTCCTGCTTGATACACATGTTACAAGAGGGAGTCCACCCTGCACTGTCCATCATTTCTTAAGAAAACTGTACTGAGAAGAAACGTTAGGGACACCATCATCACTTATTTATGCATATGGAGATCAGCTGCCCTGTTAGGGTTTTATTCCATGTGAGTACTTACCTACATATAAGAAATGTTCTACTTGAAGCCTTTTGTAGCTCACTGAGATGTGTTGGCCTGCCTCTGAAAGACATATTATGGAACATTTACTAAATGTATCAATGTCATTTCTATAGTTATTGAAGATGAAATAGTTGATACTGGGCTATGCTGACTTTCTCACTTACTTGACTATTGGCATATTTCTTTGTTGTATCACTGTGTTCTCTCGAATAGAAGTTGAAAAACAGATATTGAAAAATGTGTTTCAGAGTATAATTTTCTATACTAACATACTTGCTCATTCCCTTGACCATGATGATTGCTAAGAGCCACTTAAACTCTATCAGAAAGTTTTAATTAATTTAAGGTTGACATTTAGTATTTTCAGGAGAATCCATCCTTTCTTGATTAGACAACTGTAAAATACATCATAGGTTCCCTGCTAGCTTGGAGTTCCACAAAAATGATAAACAACTACAATAAAATCACTCAGTCTTCCTAGGTGAAACAAGTTTCCTCTATACATGAAAGCATGAACCCATGGTTTCTTGAATTTTTATGGATGCAAGCAGTTCTTCCCTGAACTTCAGGAGCAAAGTCCTTTTAATTGGATGGTCACCACCATTCCTTTCCTCTATAAAGGATGATCAGATGTCTTTTGCTGTGATTCAAGCTCACAGCAGTGCTTAGCTCAATACCTACCACATATGCTTTTAACTACCATAGGTACTGCACTCATCATATCTTGGCAGGTATCTGAGAAACAAATTGTAGAAAATATACATTTAATATATGTCTTAGTTAAGGTTTTTATTGCTGTGAAGAGACATCATGACCTCTTATAAGGAAAACATTTAATTGGGGTGGCTTCTTACAGTTTCAGAGGTTCAGTCCATTATCATCATGATGGGAAGCATGGCAGCATGCAGGCAGATGTGGTTCTAGAGAAATAGCTTACAGTCCTACATCTTGCAGGCAACAGAAAATAGACTGAGACACTGGGCAGTACCTTGATTATAGGAAACCTCAAATACCATCCTCATAGTGACACACTTCCTCCAACAAGGCCATACCCATTCTTACAAAACCACACCTCCTAATAGTGTCACTCCCTATGAGATTATAGGGGCCAATTACATTCAAACTATCACAGTATACTTTGGGTTTGACCAGGATACTGACAAAGTTTCTTGGTCATTTGTATCATTGTGTGAGACATAAAAATGAGTTGTGAAATCCAATGTGAAAGCCTAGGAAGAGGTGTCTTTTTCTCTGTAGGAGATATTTGCTGAAGTTCCATGTTGTAATAGGCAGTAAATCAGTTACTTAGCATATTTGAGTATCACTAAAAATGCAGAGATTACCATAACCTCTACATATATAAGTTATACAAACGCATGCTTACTAGTATTGTTAGTGACAAGCTATTTTCTTAATTGAAGGTTATATGTTAAAGATAAAGTTGACCTAACAGTCTCACAAACACATTTCATCAACATCATTTTAAAATATGTAGGGCTTCTAATGAGTTAATGTCAGCATCATATTATAGTACATTAGGAAATAATGGGGTAGCTGCCCAAAACAAAAAGAGGTAGCATTATTTTGGGAATCCCAATCACTCTTACCTAGAAATATAAAGGTTCACCAGTCTGTATTGGAGTAGTTTTTTTTTTTTAATTCCTTGGTAGCAAGATTCCATTCATGACTACTATTATGTTTCCTGTGACTTCATAACTGTTAGAAACTTAGAAAATCCATTTGAAATGCATATGCAGGACACATCTTCTTTATCAAAGGTAAAAAATCATAGTTACTTTGATCATCAGGAAACCTTCAAAACTCTCTGCATACTTCTAAAACTTCAACGACATAAATATTGTTATTGATCCCCATGTTCTCTTGATTATCTAATTGTAGAAAACATAGTGTCCTCTTGGTTAAAGTTCACATTATTTCATTTTTTGTTGCTTCTCAAGGCCTTTGTTCACTGATCAGGTTAATTACACCATAATTCTATACTAAAGCCTGTGAAAACAATATAATGGCAACCATAATTAGGGACACATCTTTCACAGGACACCTGAAAATCTCATGGGCATTACCATGGTTTAAGTTATTCCTTACAGGACCATCTTTAAAATTCCATATACATTTCAGGTTTACCAGAAGCTCTTATTTAGAAACAAAACATAAAATATTTTGGTCAAAACAGTTCTTTGTGACAGACAAGTCTTTTATTATATCACCTAGAGAAGCTCATATCTAAGAGGTTTGGGAAGCATCTTACATGAAGACCTATAATTTATCCAGAAAAATATTGTTTGGGACTCATAGTCTCTTAACTGGGTAATTTAAAATGTGTTAATACTACAATTACTAGATACCTATGATATCTTAGTTGGATATCTACTATCCCCACGGTCATCCCATTTTTAGGAACATCAAAATCTCTTACCTCAAGACTTTGAAAACATTTCATTCATTACTGTGGTTAGGGTCATCACTATCTCTTTATTGTTTATCTGGAAAAAAATCCATCATGTCTAGAAGGTAAGTGAACAATAATCCTTTTGCCAGATTGCTGAATACACCACAGTCATTTTTGTGGCTAGGTTCACCATGACCCCTGAAATATCACAAAATAACATGTGCACTTACATGGTAAGGAGTATCTTCAAACCCAACTGGTCTATCTGAGAAATCGCAATCTTAACGTTGTAGCTTGGACTGCCATTGTCACTTACCTGTATGTCCACAAAATACCATGGTTACTTCTATGTTAGGGCAATTGTTTTTTAGTTGTAAATTTCAATACACTTTTAATACCTAAGTAGCAATATTTTACTTTCTTATCTAGCTATTTACAGAATCCAATGAGTAAGGACACTAACATCTAATACTTGGATCCCTTCATAATACATTGGTTACTGCAATGATGAAGACACACTTCTGGTTATACCTGCCAAATCCTACAGTCTCTAAATCTCCTAGAGGCAGTCGAGGTTCTTTATGCTCTGACTTTTGGGCCCTCACCAGCCTCAGCCAGCCCTCACCTCTCCTTTCATCTTTGATCAGTTGAACATTCTAAGCAGTTGAACTTCCTTAAACTCTTATTTTGTCTCTTGGTTCCAGGAATTAGTGCTGAAACAAGACCTCATTATCTAATGAGGGCTGTATACTGGTATATCTCTGTGAAAAAAGATTCAGGGTTCAGTGACTGTGAAATTGGCCATAATCAGAATAGCTACATTATGGAAGTTGATGATGCCATATAGGAGGACATTTCTTTTAGGAGAGTCAATTACTAAGCATTTATCAGAATATGGCAAGTAATAAGTAAGGTTATAGACGTACTACTAAATAATGACAACTTAATTTTTGGGTTTTACATGAATATGGTATGATTTGTGTAGATGAAAAAAAGTGTCAGGGTACTCTATGTAACCTTTAAAATATATATATTTTCAAAATTGTTATACTTAACTATTGTTGTAAAGAGACACTATGACCATGGCGACTCTTATAAAAGAAATCATTGAAATGGGCTGGCTTACAGTTTCAGAGGTTTAGTCCATTATCATCATGGCAGGAATCATGGTGGCGTGCAGGCAGACATGGAGCTGGAGAGGTAACTGAGAGGTGTACATCTGGATCAGTAGGCACCAGGAAGACACACACACACACACACACACACACACACACACACACACACACACACAGAGAGAGAGAGAGAGAGAGAGAGAGATCGGGCTTTGCTTGAGCTTCTAAAACCCCAAAGGCCACCTCCAGTGACATACTTCCTCCAATAAGGCCATACCCACTGCAACAGGGCCACACCTCATAATCCCTCTCAAGTAGTGACACTTGCTAATGACCAAGCATTTAAATATATGAGCCTACGGGGGTCATTCCTATTCAAACCACCACAGCTATCATAAATATTAACTACTTCACTAGTTTATCTATTTATAGAAGTAAGCATGAACTTAATATAGTAACAAATAATTTGGCCCTTATGACCTATGTTTTTATCTTGGCCTCTGATCCCATCCAGTATAACTTAGAAATCACTACATGATCTCATTTTTATAAAGAAATAAAGGGGGGGGAGCCATCAAAATTAGCAAGTATAATGACATGCCGATAAGCCCGTCCCTCAAGAAATGGAGGATTTAGAGTTCAAGCCCACCAGCATTATGTATATAGTAAATTTGAGGCCAGCTTAAGCTACGTGAGACTCTCTCCTGGTTGGTATTTTTGTCAACTTGACACAAACTAGCACCTGAGAAGAGGGTGCAATTGAGACCTTTCCTTCATAAGACTGGCCTGTAGGCAATCTGGTGGGGCATTTTTAAAATTAGGGATTGATGGAGGAGGGTCCATTCCACTGTGGATGATACCACCAATATGCAGATGGTCCTGGGGTCTATAAGAAAGCAGACTAAGTAGTCTTGAGGAGTAAGCCAGTAATCAGCAGTCTTCCATGGCTTCTGCTTCAGTTTCTGTCTCCAGGTTCCTCCTTAACTTCTTTTGATGATGGACTTTAATGTGGAAGTATAATCTGAAATAAACCTTTTCCTCCCTGAAAAAAAGCATGTGTTATACCAAATTTTCTGAAGAAATGAAAAAAATAGTATCTCTGTACACAAATTTCTTATTTAGCAAATGCACTAAATGATGAAAAGTCCAAGATTTGTCTATTTTTCATGATGGTGGTATTTTTATTTCTTTTGTTTTCTTGGATTTTGATATTGAAATAAATAAGTGAGCTATTTAAATACAGTATTAGTTATATTCATTGTTTCTGTGAAAAGATATCTAAGAAGAAATAGGGAGGAAGGATTTATACTTAGAGTTTGAGGGAATAAAGTCCATCATGGGGAAGTTCGTCACATTGTGTCCACAGTTAGGAAGCAGAGATGAATCAATGCTGGTACTCAGTTCACTTTTGCCCTTTTTATAATCTGGGACCCCAACACCTAATGGCATGGTGCCACCAACATTCAGAGTGGGTCTTCCCACCTCAATTAACCTAAAAAAGGAAAGACCCCCAAAATATTCTCAGGGGCTTGTCTCTTTGATAATGATTCCAGATCCTGGCAAGCTGACAATCAGCATTAACTATTATAGATACTTTTTGTTATTTTTTATGTTTTTTCCCTTTTAACATAGAAAATGTTGTCAAATATCAACAGAAATTGTTAAAGATGTAGAATGGTTATATGATGAAACTATAAAATCATTAAGAATCATGGTTTGGAAAATATCAACTAACTACTAAAATATCCATGAATTAATAGTAAAGAAGGAGAAATGTATAATATATATGAAATAAAATAATAGTCTTTTGTGGTATGTGTATTCATGTGCATATATATGTATGTACATGTGTGTATATATGTATGTGCTTGGGTACATGTTGTGGCAGGCAGAGGTTTATATTGAGTGTCTTCCTCAATCACACTGCCTTATTTTTTGAGATAGTCTCACTGTACTTGGAACTCACTGATTGAACTAGACCGGCTGGCCAACAAGGCCTAGGAGTCATCCCATGTCTACCTCCCATCTCAAGGATTATAGGTGTGCACTACCATGCCCCATTTTTACATGGATGTTAGGCTTTTGAACTCAGACACTGCAGCATGCCCAGCAAACACTTCACCATCTGATTTACCTTGCTAGCCCCCAAACCCAACTGTATTTTGTTCCATAAATGATAATGAGCTCAAGATATAAGGGTAGTCGTATTTATCAAATGAGAAATTACACAATTTTAAATAAAATATAAACATTATAGATAGAAATGTAGCAGATAAATTCACAGGGGAAAATCACTTCTCTGGGAGGAAATGGGATCTTTTAATATCAATTAAACTACCTTGCCTTAATGGATGGAACTAGAAAATATCATTCTGAGTGAGGTAACCCAGACTCAGAAGGACAAACATGGTATGTACTCACTCATAAGTGGATACTAGATGTAAAGCAAAGGACAACCAGACTGCAACCCACAGCTCCAGAGAAACTAGCTAACAAGGAGGACCTAAGAGGGACATATGGATTGCCCTGAGAAGAAGAAACAGATGAGATATCCATGAGTAAAGTGGGGATGTGGGGGGGGCAATGGAAGGTAGGGGATGGGGAATGAGAAGATAAGGGAATGGAATAGTTGAGCTGGAACAGGGAGGGAGGGGGAGATCAATGAAAGAGATACCATGATAGAGGGAGACATCATGGGGATAGGGAGAAACTGGGTGTTAGGAAGTTCCCAGGAATCCACGAGGATGACCCCAGCTTAGACTACTAGCAATAATGGAGAAGATGCCTGAAATGGCCTTCCCCTGTAATTAGATTGGTGAATACCCTAACTGTCATCATAGAGCCTTCATCTGGTAACTGAAGGAAACAAATTCAGAGATCCATAGCTAAGCACCAGGCCGAGCTCTAGGAGTCCAGCCAAAGAGAGAGAAGAGGGATTCTATGAGCAAGGGGCATCAAGACCATGATGGGGAAACCTGCAGAACCAAACTAGTGAGAACTCATGAAATTTAGACCAACAGCTGTGGAGCCTCCATGGGACTGGACTAGGCCTTTTGCATAAGTGAGACAGTTGTATAGCTTGATCTGCTTAAGTAGGATCAGGATGCTGGTGCATGAGTTGGCTTTTTGGAGTCCACTAACTATGGTGGGACATGTTGCACAGCCTTGATGCCGGGGGAGGGGTTTGGACCTGCCTCTACTGAATGTACCAGGTTCTGCTGACTCCCCATTTTTTTAAGATTTCTTTTCATTTTTATTCATGTGTATGTATGTGTATCTATGTGAGTGTGTACTTCGTGTGAGGCTAGAAGAGGGCAGTGGATGCCCTGGAGCTAGACTTTGAGGCAGTTGCAAATTGCCTGACATGAGCACTGGGAATCAAATTCAGGTTCTCTGGAAAAGCAGTAGATGCTTTGATCTGCTCAGCCATCTCTCCAGCCCTGACAACTAGTGGTGTTTGTATAAGGCATCACAAGTCACTGGCTCAGGCTCCAAACAGTTAGGTTCTGATTCCTACAGAGTGGGGGACTGGATTTTTTTTTGGCGGGGGCCCTGTGTTCTTTTTGTCACTACAGTTATTTCCGGCAGTGGAGAATGAGTGGTTTTTATGTTCCTCTCTAGATATTTTATAGCTTGTAATTTATATGACATAAATTTGAGTTATTAATGGGAAGAGGAAAAGCAATCTTCAAAGTAACATTCTATTGTATTCTCAACTGCTATATTGGAACAAAGTCTCGTAAGACTCCTGTCAGGACTAAGTGGAAAAACATCTGTAAAACCCAGCTGCAGGCCAGTAGCTCCAAAGATCTTTTCATCCTTCTGCCAAGGCCATTTCTAAAATTTTACCTTTGCACTTAATTGTAGTCATGCTGTGTAATTACTAATTTTTTTATGTAAAATGCACACCAGAAAGACTGGTGATTTTTTTTACTGTTGGGATCTTAGTACCAATAAAGCAAACAATACTGTTAACAGAACAGATGGAATCTAAAGTCAGGAGCTGGGCTTCCGAATTCATTGTTATTGCATCCTAGAAGAAAAACTAGGATCCAGATTGATAATCCAGGTTGATGAAATGGGGAAGGATTGGAGCACAGTACTGGTCAGGACTGGGAGACACCAATTTTTAAAATTTTCTTTTCCCTTTTCCTGTAGCAGACTTATAACCTATAGAGAAGGAAACAACAACAACAAAAACAAGAAATGTGTCTGTGTAGGTCTCACTGGGAGATAGGTTATCAGAACTAAGCCTGTTCCACTGTTAGAATACTATTGAATCAACCACTGATGTGTTGGCTTTGTGGGACCAGACTTAAGACTATAGGCCTTATGAAAAAGGAATATGGAGAAAAGCACTATTTTTGTACTACTACTGTCAGTAAAGAGCTGGGCAGAGTGGTGATGGCTATAATTCCTAAGCAGGATGAGAAAACAAATTTAAGGCCAGTCTGAGAAATTTAGTGAAACCTGTCTCAAAATAAGACATAAAAAGGAGCCTGGATGGCTGGGTGTGATAGTGCATGCCTTTAATCCCAGCAAGCAGGAGAGAAGGGCAGGTAGATCTCTGTAAATTTGAGGCCAACCTGGTCTACAGAGTCCATGTCAGGTCAATTAGGGCCACACAGTGAGAGTTTGTCTCAAAAAATGGGTGAGTTATTTTGAAGCTCAGTGACAAGATACTTGCCTAAGTATATTCAAGATCCTATGTTCAGTGGTTGGCCCTGGAAGAAAAAGGGAAAGAAAAAGAGTTAATAAATTAGAAAGATGAGAATGATAACATAATTATGGTCCTAGCATAGCCTTAGATAGAGACCATGCGTGCTAATATCTCAGGTTATAGCAGGGTTTCATCACCTTAACCTCAAAGACATATTGGACCAGATAATTTTTTTCTAAAATACTATTTTTATTGATTGTTTGGGAATTTCACACCATGCACCCCAATCACACTCACTTCCCAGTCCTCCCAGGTCTGCCCTGTACCCTTAAGACCTCCACCCCCCAAAAAAAAGTAGAGGAAAGAAAAATAAAAATGAGTCCAATTGTGTTGCCCATATACTCACTGGAACATGGTCAAACTCCTAGTGGCCAGTCCCTTAAAGAAAAATAAATCCTTCCCCACCTGCACCCCCACAAAAAGCTATCAGTTGTGGAGAGCTACAGTTCAGCATCCTTATCACAATTTTAAGAGTTCTCTTTGATGGCTTTCTGTCTAGATTGTTAACTTTTGGTGGGGATGGGGGTAGGAGTTGTCACAGAATCCTTCTATGTCCCTCTCTCTCAACTGTGTGTTCACAGCCATAGATACCACTGTATAAGTAGCTTCCTTGCCTTTTACAGTCAGCAGGAGCATGGATCATGGACTTCCACATGGTTCCTGGTGACAGCATGGACCATGGACATTCACATAGTCTCTGATGTCAGCATGTGCCATGGACCTCAGGATGATCTCTGGTGGAAGTACATACCACAGACATCAACATGACCCTCTGCAACAGCATGGGCCATGGACACCATCATCATCCTTAGCAGCAGGCGGCACAGGCCAAGGACATCAGCATGGCCCCAGGTCCACACAGTACACTGTGATGGTTCAAATAGGTATGGTCCCCATAGACTCATTTGTTTGAATACTTTGCCCCTAGGGACTAGGGCTACTAGGAGGTGTGGCCTTGTGAAGTATGTGTGGCCTTTTTGGAGGAAGTGTGTCACCGTGGAGGTGGGCTTTGAGGTCTTATAACCTCAAGTCTGGCCATTGGGATCGACTGCTTCTGTTGCCTAGAGACCAAGATGTAGAACTGTCAGTTCCTTCTCCAGCACCATGTCTGCCAGCGTGCCACCACCATGAACATAACAGACTAAACCTCTGAACTGTAAGCCAGCCCCAATTTAATGTTTTCCTTTATGAGAGTTGTTGTGGTCATGGTGTCTCCTCACAACAACAGAAACCCTAACTAAGACAGGCACTGACACCAATATGGTCCTTGGTGGCAGCCCAGCCCAAAGATATTAACATAGTTTCAGGCAGAAGCATAGACCATGGACATCCGCATATCCTTTGGTAGTAACACAGTTCACAGACATAAACATGGCTGCTTCAAGCAGCAGCACAGACCGCCAACATCTACATGGTCTTTGGTGGTAACACAGGCCACAGACATCAACACGAGCCCTGGCCACAGTACCATAGACCCAGACATTGCCCTCAGCAGCAGCACAATCACAGACATCAACATGCACAATCACAGACATCACCATGCACAGTCACAGACATCAACATACACAGTCACAGACATCAACATGCACAATCACAGACATCAACATGCACAATCACACACATCAACATGCACAATCACAGACATCAACATGCACAGTCATAGACATCACCATGCACAATCACAGACATCACCATGCACAATCACAGACATCAACATGCACAATCACAGACATCAACATGCACAATCACAGACATCAACATGCACAATCACAGACATCACCATGCACAGTCACAGACATCAACATGCACAATCACAGACATCAACATGCACAGTCACAGACATCAACATGCACAATCACAGACATCAACATGCACAGTCACAGACATCAACATGCACAATCACAGACATCAACATGCACAGTCATAGACATCACCATGCACAATCACAGACATCAACATGCACAGTCATAGACATCACCATGCACAATCACAGACATCAACATGCACAATCACAGACATCAACATGCACAATCACAGACATCAACATGCCTCTGGTGGCAACCTGGACTATGGACACTAATATGGCTTCCTGCAGAGGCTCAGACTATGGACATCCACCTGGTCTTGGGAGGTAGCATGGGCCTCAGACATCCACACGGCTTCCAGGGGCAGCCCAGACCATGAACATTCACATGAACTTCCAGCTTCAACACACCCTAGGGCAGTGAATCACAGATACCAACATGGCCTCGTAGGTTAGCACAGATCACAGAGGTCTTGGAGGAGGTCCGCTCCAGAAAAGGAACAGTTCTTCATCTCAGACTTCCCGTTGCTGCTCAGAACCAGGATGATTGTGCAGCTGGGCAGTGGGTTTGGGGGCTGAGTCTGTGCAAGCTCCAAGCTGCTGCACAACACCGTGTTGGGCCCACCCAGCCAGGATACATTCCCGCTTCCACCACAGCCTTCTCTCATACCTGTCACTGCTAGCTCTGCCTCTCCCCACTCTGTTCCATCTTTCCCACCTCTGTATCCCATATTTGTTTGTCATGATGGCACTGGAAAATGCAGTGTGTCAGACAGTATAGTTTTGTTGTTTTGTTTTTTTCTCAAACAGCTTTACATGTAAATGTTCACTGCAGCAGTTGTTGGTCTAGTTCAAGGTTTCTGGTTTCTAAAGCACCATAAACACTGGACCATCACTGAGGTTCGTCTCAGAGAGCCTGCTGTTGCCCAGAGTCAGGGTGACATTGTGGTTAGGCAGGGTGTCTGGGGACAGATTCTGTGTGAGCTCCTGGCTGCTATACACCTTGATGCTTTTGATATCTGCCACCCCGAGGCTGGCTGAGCTTGACTTCTGTGCTTGTAGCCGGGAGGTAGGGCCACTGGCCTGCACGCTTCAACTCCCAGCAGGTCAAGCAGCATGAGCTGCAGCAGCCACAGTGGCTCCATGCTGGGACCAGCTGGCCAGCCTAGGACTAGCCTAGTCAGTAATGCCATCTGGTTCTGCAGGACCAGCTCCTCCATGTGTTCCAGTAGCTCATAGATGGGAGTATATGTTGGGGTGCACCAGGCCCAGATGGCAGCCGAGTTGGTCAGCCTGGGACAATATTTTTGAAGAAATTCTTTGGGGTAGGAAACTAACTTCCCCGTGTTTCATAGTATATCCCCAGTCTCTCTCTAACTCCTTACTATCATGACAACTATAAATGTCTCTATAACCAAATGTCCTCAGGGGGAAGAGTATACCCAGTGGAGATCAGTGGATTATAGTGTTAGGTAGCTAGTCAGTTGTTACCTGTAATCCTAGTTCTTGGGAGGCTAGGAAAAGGGGATCAATGGAGGTTTGGGGCCAGCTCTTTCAGATCACCTTCAAAACCAGGACAGAGACAGTGGTCGACTAAGCCACAGCTTCACCAGTGCTGCTGAAACATCTCTCTTGTCCTTTGTTTAAGCCAAAACTTCATGTCAGTACTCCAAAGGCTGGCATGCAATCAGTAGACCTCTTTAGGTGTCCTCTTCCAGATGTAGCAACATTGAATACATTTCCTCTCCCTGCTTTTACCATTACTCAACTCTTTCATTGGCATATTAGGATGAGGAGCTGGGCCTAGTCTGTTGGGGCTGTTAGGCTTTTGTCCTGAAATCCCTGATAATGAAACTGGCTTAATATAGAAAGATATAATTGTATAATTATCTATTTGAATAAAAAGTTGCAATTCTTGACCATATTCACTGTCTGGCCCTCCTAGGTCAGAGTCTGTTGAAACAGTTGGTCTTGGGTCAGAACCTATGAATATATTTCTGATTGAAAGTCAAGGAGCTAGAAACTTGTAAGGTGGAAGTCTAGGTTTACTTATAAGCCAGCAGAAGCATGTTCTAGAACAATTTTAGTTAAGAATTGACAACTAAAATGCACAGAACTAGTAAGACCTATATTCTGCCACTGAAAAGACCACTGAAATTTCCAACCAGAAAGCCAAATCTCACTGAAAGATCCCTCCTCTTAAAATATCATTAATTTTACCAATAACTCAGTAAAACGCTAAATTTGTAGAAAGCTGTCTTGGATGAAAAGGTGGCTTTATGAAGAAGCCAGTGCTGGCAGCAGTCAATAAGCAAGATCTGTATGGTCCAGAGGCTAATTATCCTTGGCTTTCAGCACCTGTCTCTCCTTGTATATTGGCCATGCCTCCTGATTAGCTCTGATGTGTAAGAATGTAGAAGTTTCTATTCCCATTCTCACAAGAAGAAAGGAAGTTGCACAAACTAAAACTTGTTAACTTTTCTTGGGGTCAGAGTATAAACTGCTACTCTGAAAACTGGAGAGACATAAAAAAATCAAGTTTACCAAGGGTATAGGCCTCTGGTGACAGTAACTGCTAAGAACAATCAAATGGCAATTGATGGATTACTATAAGATGCCTCTGAACTAACTTGAGCATTTAAAACTACTGATAGCTTGACTTTCATGGAGACCCACATGCTTTTATAGGCTTCTTTCCAGGAGTCACACCAGAGGTACTGGGATTAGGCTGTGCCCTTTCCTAAGTTACTCCATGTTGTGTGAAGTGGGTTTTTCAGACTGTCCTTTGCTCAAGAGACTCCATTTTACAAACAACATTTGACTCCATTTTAAGGATGAAGGATGACTCTGTACATTAGTGGAGACATGAACAGTACCATCTGCCTGGCACTACCCACACAGCACAGACTTATAACTTGTTCTTAAAAGTAGAAAAGTACCACCCTATAAATTTATCAACTGTAGGAGCTCCTAGGCATATTACAATCACACTGGGAAAATCAGGCATTACAAATTATTGGAAATAATGACCTGAGAAAATTCTGTAGTTCCCTCATCTGTACCCCATAAAAAGGAGGATATCTAACACCACAGTGGTAAAAGCCTTATTGACCTGTCACCTAACCAATCAATGTATGTATGAAAGGGCAAACAGGCAGAGAACTTCCAAGTGTTCCAGGGGCTTTGTTTCGTTTGCTTCCTGCTATTGACATAATCTACTCAAAGTGCTTGCTGTCTGTCCATCCATCTGGGCCTGTTGTCCATCCTGTTGATATTTGCTCACCTAGAACCAATCTTGCCCTTCAACTCTACAATATCCATAGGCTTGGACACTGATTCAACAACTGGACTAAACGTTGACACTCTGGTCATACCTGGTAATGCTCTCTCCATGAGCCAAAAGAGCATCTAACAAAAACCCAACACAAAGAAGTCCTCTCTGAGGTGCTAGTCAGGGTTGTTTAAGAGTCTCCCTAAACATTACGAGATACTGCTATTGTCTGTGACTGCCCCTAGAGATGGAAGGTAAGTCCCTACTGATGAGGACACCATGTACTTCAGACATAAGGCTCAGAGACCCCCTGAGACGGAAGTGGTTTGAATGTTTCCTCTGGGAGGACTAGCTTTCATGGTACCAGAAGGTGCCATCCAAGCTTCCAAAGGATGAAACTAACCAATAGTCCTACTCAGCTATGATGCCTGGGATCCACAACAATGACCAGAATGGCACAATAACTCTAAGGGAGCAGCAGTGGCATCTTGGTGGTAACCAACAGCTATCTAATTGAGCTGAAGACCCACTCAAAAAGAGGGAAACCTAGCTATCGACCCAGGGCTAGTGAAGTCATGGATCTCGATGGAGAACCTAAAATCACCATTTTACTAAGCCAGCATAACCCCTAACTGCATTCTAAATAGTTGTCCTTATACCCATAGATAAGTGTAGTCCTCACCTCTTATTAAGAAAACTTCTCTTTGCAACAGATGGATACCATTACAGTAAACTACAACCAATCAAACTGCAGACTTGTGGAGCCTAGTCCTAACGAATACATCTACAAAACTCCCCTACCTAAGGTTCAGGGGACACTGCAGAAGAGGAAGCGGAAAGATAGTAAGAGCCAGAGGGTCAGAGTTTGCTGATTGTATTTCACAGTGGTGACAGAAGCTCCACCCATAAAGTCTCATGAACATGACTGTCTGTCTAAGGTGAGCTGAACAAAGACACCCACAATAGACATGCTAATGTGGACCCGTTGTGGGAGGAGAGCCCAGAAGGCCTCAGCCTTACACAAAGAACTACAGGCAACTAAGGAATGCTAAGAGAGGGAGAAATGTTCTTCTCCAGAGAGGAGCACATCATTTTGTCATCCAGTAGCAAATGGTTAGCCCTGAAAACATACAAACATACATGCAAAGTAACATTATACAGACTAATCAGGTTGTGACACACACACACACACACACACACACACACATTTATATATACATATATGTATGTAACAATGAAAAAAAGAGGTCATGAATTTGAAAAAGAGCAAGGAGGGGTATATCGGAAGGTTTGCAGGGAGGAATGATGCAATTACAATCTCAAAAATCATTCAAAAGAATTGCAAGAGGGAGGAGGGGGGAATCTGTGGTTGGTATGTAAAATGAATAGAAAACTTCTTTTTTTCTCTTTTTTTTCTTTTTATTAAGAGATTTTCTATTCATTTACCCTGATATCTGGCTCTGGGTTTTTATTAAGACCAATTAGGATTCGTGCTACAGACACAAAAAGCCCATTTCCTTTTCCGTATCCTCTTCGATTTTCCTTTCTGTCCCCTCTCAGATGTTACAAGAGAGTTCTTCCTGAAAGCATCTTTCAGGTGGCATAAACAAGGCAGTGTGGAATATTTTTCCAAATTATAAAGAGTGAAAATGTTTCATTGTTATTTGGGATAAAAATAATATTCGTGGTAGTACAACTGGATATCCTGTAATCCTAGCATTTGGGAGATAGAGGCATGAAGATCATGGTCATCTTTGTGTACATAGCAAGTTCCAGACCTACCTGGGTGTCTTTCTTAGGGTTTCTATTGCTCTATTGCTGTGATGTGAGCACCATGACCAAAAGCAACTTGAGGAGAAATGGGTTTATTTCAGTTTATAGCTTGTAGTCTGTCATCTAGGGAAGTCAGGGCAGGAATTCAAGGCAGGAACCAGGAGACAGCAACTGATACGGAGGCCATGGGGAACACTGTTGACTGGCTTACTTCTTCAGCCTGCACTCTGATAGAACCCAGGACCACGGAACACGAGGGTGACACTATCCAAAGTGGCCTGGGCCCTCCCACATCAATCATCAATCAAAAAAGTATTCCACAGGCTTGCCCACAGGCCCACCTGGTGGTGGCATTTTCTCAGTTGAGGTTTCCTTTTTCAAAATATCCATAGCTTGTGTCAAGTTGGCATAAAACTAGCCAGTGCACTGGGCTAATGAGGCCTTGTCTCTCAAAATAAATAATAATACAAATAAAAGAAGTATTTTATTGAACAAAAGTTCAATGTGATATTGCCATCTACAAAGTTCATGCTGGAGAGCTGTACTATCAAGCTATGAACGATAATTTAAAAATAATTTCTTAAGGTTTAAGTATGCAATTTGGGGTTGGGCTGAGTTCCTATCTTTCTTGGGTAGAGGGCTGAGCATGCCTGTTGTAGGATGGTGCTTGGGGGAGTTTAATGAGCCAGGTCTAGAATCATTTTATATCTATTGCTACTTCAGTGCAGTCACATGACTATACCTAACTCCAAGGGCTGCTGAGAAATGCAGTGTGGCTAAATGCCCAGGAGGAAGAGACCCAGGGCTTATTCAATAGCTATGCCAAGAAAATTTCATCTTATGTATCTCCAGGTCTGGAGGCCTATCCAGTGACAATTAATGATTTTAATTACAAACATAGACAGAAAACTTAACTGTCATTGCAGAACCCTTAGTGAGTTAATAAATGGGGCTTACTAAAGCAGGAAAACCAAGAGCTGGAAATCAAAGGGCATTTTAAGTTCATCCTGAGTTGGGTTAACAATTTAACTGCAGAGATACCTGTTTCTTGAGCCTTCCTGCTAAATCAGATTTTACTGTTATTGTCACAAAGAGACCTGTCAAGTTACATCATCCAGACATACTGACTTGGACTTTGGATACTAAGAAACGCGCTGTGCTTAAATGATTGATTCTGCTCACTGCTGAAACATGCGTGCTTGTGCGCGCATGGGAAACCTCTCAGGTGGAGGCAATTTAATGTGATTGTAATTGCGTGACTAAGCTGAGGGTGGGGAATCACAAGACTCAGGAAAGACTGGGTTGTGTAGGAGTGGAACTGTGTGATTAAACTGAGGAAGTAGCTACCTAGACCCAAGAACAATCTGTCAAACACTTTGGGGGTAGATGCAGAAGCTGAGGTTTTCTTTCTTTCTTTTTAGAAGAGTCTATAGAAGCAAGGCAAATATATCAGGCCAATGGAGTGAGGAAAATGGAAGAATGTTTTTTTCTTTGTATCATGAGTAGCAGATCCATTGGATTGCTAAAGCTGCATGACGTGTAAGATGGAGAAGGACAAGGAATCTCGTGAGGTGTGCAGAAATAAAGGGACAGGGCTCTGACAGTCATTCCCTTTCTTCTTGTAGTGTCATCTCCTGGTGCCTTCTTCTTGAGAGATACCTTGGTATGAGATGAGTTAAGAAGTCCACTTTTCCTGAAAGATAAAGCACAAGATGGCAACATCTGCTGTCACTAAGTAGACAGCCCAGTCAGGTCCCCTCTAAGGTTATACCCCTTTCAGAAATGATTATTTGTCAAAGGCATCATCCCCATACTCTTTGCTCGTTTTCCCTTGGCTATGCCAAATGAGTAAAGTATATCAAACCTCATTTAAAAGCAGCACCTTTTTGTGTTGCCCATATACTCACTGGAGCATGGTCTAACTCCCAGTGGCCAGCCCCTTAAAGAAAACTGTTTTTCCCTTATTTTTTACAGAGAGAGGAAGGTCACAAGGGTTGGTGAGAGGACCTTGGAGGACTGGGAAATGCGTGTGACCAGGGTGCATTATGTGAAATTCCCAAATAATCAATAAAAATATTATGTTGGAAAAAAAGAAGTGGCATTTTTGCCCCTATATCCCCTTCTCAAAATATAATGGGAGATTGTTTGCAAAAGATATATTTCAAGGCTGGGGATGTAGTTCAGTTGGTAGAGTGCTTGCCTAGAAGGCATGAAACCCTGGGTTGGATCCCTACCATTACATAACTTTGGGCATGGTAGCACATACCCAAAATTCTAGCACTTGAGAGGTAAGGGCAAGAGGTCAGAAGTTCAAGGTGATCCTCAGTCCCTGTACCAAGTTAGAGGCATATCTGGGCCACATGATACCCTGTCTCAAACATACAATAAAAAGGTTATATTCTGGAACATAAATTTTAAACTTGCCATTAAAAATAATAAAATTAGCCCTTCCAGATTAAGCAGTTTTTACTACTCCTGGGAGCTATTTTCTAAAGAATTAATCAATGAATGAAAAATATTTTAGAGGAAATTACCACCCAGACTCTATGGAAAAATATTTTACTGGAAATTATCGCCCAGTTTCCACAATAACTAAATTCTACTGGTGGGAAATGTAAAGATTGTGTGGGCACAAATCTCTGCTTTGTTTGTTGACTTGTTTGTGGTTTTTTTTTTTGTTGTTGTTTTGTTTTCTTGAGACAGGGTCTCACTATGTAGCTCTGGCTGGCCTGAAACTCATTATGTAGACCAGGCTGGCTTTTGAACTCAGAGATGTGCCTGCCTCTGCCTCTGCCTCCCAAGTGCTGGGATTTAAAGGTTTGTGCCACCATGCTGGACTTTGATTTCCTTCCTTCCTTCCTTCCTTCCTTCCTTCCTTCCTTCCTTCCTTCCTTCCTTCCTTCCTTCCTTCCTTCCTTCCTTCCTTCCTTTCTTCCTACCTTCCTTCTTTCTTCCATTTCCACTTCCTTCTGCTTTTTAATTATTTCTTTCTTTGCCAGGGTCTTACTAAGTAGCTTACTTACTAGGTAGTATAGGCTGGACTCTTGCTTCTACCTTCCAAGTGCTAGGATTATAGGCATGTACCACCACGCCTTGTTCCAAGTCTCTTGAGGTGCCAGGAATGCCTAGCACCACCAGCCCAAGTAGGCATCACCCACAGTGTGCTGGGCCCTCCCATATCAATCTTCAATCAGGAAAATGCACCACAGGCTTGTTCATAGGCCTAGCTGGTGGGGGCATTTTCTTGGTTGAGGTTCTCCTTTCCAAAATGACTACCTTGTGTCAAGTTGACATAAATCTAGGCAGCACAGTAACCTTTTTTCATTTATCTTTCACTTCTTTAATTGTTACCAAGCACTTTCCTGGTATTTCTCGGACTGATGCTGGAGAGGGAGAGGCAGAAGAAAGGGAGGAATAGAGGAGAAGCAGATAGAGAGGGGATAGAGAACATGAGTGGGAACCTGGTTTCTCAAACTAGTATTAAGTGAAAGACTTATTATTCTGAGATTTAAGGCTCAGACCTAGCAATCAAGCAGTATCTGCATTGACCAGCTACAAGATATAGAAGTCACCTGTACTAGTCAGATGAGGGTAGGTGATGCCGGAGTAACAAGGCCAACTGTTTGCAGCTTCTGTGTCAAACAGAAGCACAGAAATATAAAAAGTTAGAGACTGATGTTATACATACATGTATATGTACACATACATATATATGTATGCATATTCATTTATGTTATATATATATTAACTAGGGCCAGAATTTACTACTTTTCCAATTTACCATCAACATGGGACCATTTTACCAATTTTGTGCAAGGCACTCTCCTAGCAATCTATCACTCAGAAAGGAGATGTATGTATTCTTCAGAACACAGCCTTTAGCAAACATGCTTTTATCTTTGTTTCTGTCCTCCTTAAATACAGAGGAATAGGAACAAAGGGGAAATAATTGTAGAGATGGCATTTCATTTAACAGGATGAAATGAAAACTCTTGATTTCAAGGGTTTTAAATTCATTTCCGTGCCAGCTGTGGACAGTTAAGTACCTGATTTCTATATTCAATGTTTCTGTAGACACATTTGCTGGGCCTCTGTTGGTGACACATTTGAAATAAATTATTACTTTTACTTAAGAAATAGTTTCATAACATAGTCCACACACATTCATAAAAGATAGAAGAAAAGAACGTATTGCAAGTTATAAAGGCATCATTACTTAATAATTTAGAGAAGGAATAGAATTTTATTAAAGGTGGAAATTTGTAGTATATTTTGGTTTTTAATGTAAAATATCCCCATAGGCCTTGTGTTGAGTGATTGGCCCTCAAAATCTGGCACAATTTTGAGAGATGAAACCAACTTTGGGAGGCACATGTGAGATGAATCTTTATTATTAGGGTGTTAGCTATCTTTGTGTCACTGTGATCAAATATTTGGCAGAAAGCAAGTGAGGGTTGAAATGTTTATTTTTGAATGTGGTTTCAGAAAGGTTTACCTCAGACAGGTCCATTCCTTATACTATTTATACACAGAGGGCAGCAGGCTGATAAGGCAGCTACCATATTGGATATTGCCGGTAGCTATGGTAGAAGGGACAAGAGTCTGGGGAATTTTGGAGCTGCAATTACCAGCTTAGACCGAAAATGACACCAGAATGTTCTCTACTATTTCATTGGCCAGGACTGTGGAATATGGGTCACCCAAACACAAGGTCTCACATGATCCCTGGAACTGGAAGAGTAGAAATATTTGCTGAACAGTCCTATGAATTCTATAGCCATTTATGTAATCTCTCTAATCTCAGGCTTCTTCATCTAAATAACATAGGTGGCAATACTGCAGAAACTGTTAGGTAAGACAATGTATAGAAAGTACTTACTGGGATCCCCAACAATAATAGCTCTCCATAACGGACTGGTTCTAATAGTCAGTAGTATACCCCAGGAATTGTGACAGGGCAATGAAGAGGACAGACAAGTTGCTTGGCTATTTTTGTTGACAATGATGTGTAGGACGAGCTAAATAAAATACAGAAATTGAGGGGTACTTCCTTCAGGATTACACTTACAGTTTTGATGGGTAATTCTACATCTTCTGTTTCTGTAGCTGGAGAGTTTTCTCTCCAGCTCCTGCCAAGCCCCGGCAGTCTGACAGCCCACTTATAAAACAAACACACAGACGCTTATATTATTTAAACTGTTTGGCCTAATGGCTAAGGCTTCTAGCTATCTGGTTCTTACATCTTAAATTAATCCATTTCTATAAATCTATACCTTGCCACGTGGCTTGTGGCTTACCGGCGCCTTCACAGGCTGCTTGTCATGGCAGCAGCTGGCAGTGTCTCCTCACACCTTCCTGTTCTCTCAGTTCTCCTCTCTGTTAGTCCCACCTATACTTCCTGCTTGGCCACTGGCCAATCAGTGTTTTATTTATTGACCAATCAGAGCATTTGACATACAGACCTTCTCACAGCATATTTCTAGATCTTCTGTCACATTTGCCTACAGGAAGACATTGAAGCTTGAACACAAAAGGGGCAGGGGATGTAAACTATAATAGGTAAGAAGGGCATTAAACAGTAAGCCTTAAATGCAACCAGTGCAGGTTGTAGTAGTAAACTTATTGAATCTTTGACAGCATATAAAACACCCCCCCACCAATTCATGAACATGTCCATGAGAATTCAGATAATTTGTTTAGTGCTTAGAGTCAAGGTAAGAACGTTTTTTTTTAAATGGGTCTTGTGTATCCCATGTGGCCTTGACATCTCTATGTAGCTAAGAATGACCCTGGTTTCTGAAACTCCTATCGGGTGACACTGAATACATACCTCCAGAGTGCTGAGGTTGCTGGCCTGCATTACCAGACCCTGATTATGAAGTGTTGGGGGCTGAAGCTAGGGCTGCATGCATATAAGCAAGCCCAATACCAACTGAGCTTTATCCCAAGTCTGTAAGGGTTTTTTTTTAAAGGCTTTATTACAATTTTTTGAGATCGTAATATAATTACATCATTTTCTCCTTCCCTTTCCTCCCTGCAGACCCTTTCATTTACTTCTCCCTTACCCTTTTCAAATTCATGGTTACTTTTTCTTTTATTGTTTTTTTACACACACACACACACACACACACACACACACACACACACACACACACACACACACTTGTACACATTCAGGGCTGTCCATTTGGTATTGGGTAACCGTAAGCTCTTCTCTGCGGAAGAGTGTTTCTCCTGCTATCAGGATTCCATAGTTGCTCGTAGTAGGTAAGGCCTCATGACCTTCCCCCCTTCCGTGTTAGCATGCTTATTGGTGCCATCTTTGTTTGTTTGTCGTCTTGAGACAGGATGCTGCATTGTAAGCTAGACTGGCTTTGAACTCAACAGAAATCCTCCTGCTTCAGGCTCCACGAATACAAATTACCATAGCCAGCTAGGAAGGAGTGTTACAATGTGTTGAAGGTCATCTGGTGCCCTTGCTGGCTGCCTAGAACAGATTTGAAGAGCCCAAAGTTATAAGGACCTGACTGCCTTTGATTATTATCAAATCAAAGCAGTGTGAGTGATTCTTGCAGTTCCTGCTTCGGGTATAGAGACAAAACAGTGGAGAGAGCAATCAGACACGGACTTCCCCATCAGAAGGAGCCCACTACTGTAGCTCTCACATTCACAGAGGCAGAAGCATGGAGGACACATTCAAGGATGCCACTGCCTAGAAATTGCAGTCATTTTTTTGTCATGTTCAGTCTTGAGCTGAACAGTGAAGAAAAGCACACCCACAGCAATTGCTAAATAAGGGCACTAGAAAATTATCATGCGTATTCACCCATCTTTTCTTTCTGACTGCCACGTGAGGCTCCTTTCTAATCCAGCAAACAGATTTGTTTTACATTGTGCAGGCAGTGCCACGGAGCTCGTAAAGCAGAATGGTAAAGACTTCTCAGTCACTCTAACGTCTTTTAAAAATAGCGAATATATTACTCTATAATTTATCTCCCTAATTCTAAAACTCTTAAAAATAAAATGAGTACAAGAAAAAATATCACATCTAAAATGGGGGTGGGAAATTGAAATATAAGAGGAAATTAAACTTATCAGTTAACATGCTCTTCCCCATGTCCTTCAACAACAGGACACAGGCTCCAGCAACAAGCATGCCTGGCTCCAGCAGAGCCAGTAGACTGAACATTATTCTACACTGAGGATTTTTCAAAGGCAATTTCTGTGTTCTGGAGACTAGCTCTCCTCCCCCAACCTGATAACTACAAATCCATGTTTAATTATAGTACAAGCTAGTTCTAATTCATGTGTCTATTAGCTACCAGGGTTTACAGATACTTGGAAATATGACAACGACAAAAAGATTTTCCTTCCTCCAACCTCAAAGTAAGCCTTGACTCCCGGTGGAAAGTGTGGTTCAAAATACTCAGCTCTCAGAGAAGCCCTATCTGTGGCTTGTGTTTGTGTGTTTATTTGAAGGAGGTAGGCTTGGTGGGCAAAAGCGGACCAATATTAAGGTTAGAATTATCCACACGAAATGTCAAATTTCAAGAATGTTCCAGGCTAGAAATATTGCTCCATTGCCTTGGCAAAATGCTTTGGTGACATTCACAAAAACCTGAGTTTGATTCCCCAGAACCACATAAGTGTGTTGGTGCACACCTGTAATGGATGCAAGATGAACAGAAGCTCAAGGTCATCCTGTGCTATATAGTCAGTTTGAAACCAGCCTGGATTAGAAAACCTGTCTAAAAATATCCAAATTCAATATGGAAACTTATCAGTGCTCTCTTGAACAGTGTAGTTAGCTTTTCCTAAAGTGCCTACTTTTTAATGCCTCAGAATAATCACAGACACCTTTGAACCCTTATGTCCATGAAGATGTCATCCAATAGATGAAGTAAAAAGCCAGACAGCTGCACTGAGAGATGAATTCCCTCCTTTAGCACAGAGTATATGAATGAGACTTCTTTCCTGCCCCTGAGTGCTCAGATGGTCCTCTATGGTCTCTTCTGCCTGCCTGCTCTGAAACTCATTCCTGGAAACTCAGTGCTTTCTATTCTTCCTCAAAATCACAACAGTTTTTATGGAATTAAAAGTATAATTCATGTGTTAATTTTATAAGAAAACAATAAAGCAATAAGGAAGTATTGGGATTTATGAAAGATTCAGGGTCTAGAAATTAACCTAGATCTTGCACAACCTAAGGAGTGACTCTTATTTATCGATTTATATGAAATCCCCTATAAACACACACACATATATATACTTATAAAATATAAAATTGGGTTCATATACTAGAAAAGCAAATCATAAAAGATAGAAACTATAAATCTGTAAGTCACAACATTTTTGATTTATAACCAAAAAACAAAATTTACTGTGAGAAAAATATAAGCAGCACATTACACATTATTATTCTTACCTTGTAGAGGCACGATTTCTTTGAACACTAAAATAGTAAACCACAAATTCTTTTTTCAGGGTACCCCGAACAACATAATCTATTGGATAATGATTTAAACTATCCACAAAAAAATTAAGGATGCTATTATAAAATGTTTATAAACCAGAGGCCAATGACACACTTTAAAATGGAGACTGTATGAGCTGTGTATGGAGACACATGCTTGTAATCTCACCACTAAGGAGGCAGAGGCAGGAGGATCATTGATGAGTTTGAGATCAGACAGTTTTGCTTAGCGAGACCTTGTCCCAAGGTGGGTAAATATTAACTTGGGATCCATAGATATTGAATCTGTGGACAGAAAGCAAGGGACCTATAGAGTTGAGAAGGAAAAATTATACCCTCATTTTCATCAGATTTTGACATTTCCTTACACAGTACATGATGACATCTCCATGCAGTTTTTAGGAGTGTTTTGTTTGTTGGTTTGGGTTTTAATTTCTTGAGACTATTTCATGTAGCCCAGCCTGCCCTCAAATTCTTGATCTTCTTGCCTCTACCTCCCATGTACTGGAATTATAAGTATATTCCACCAGTCCCAGCTGCATAGAGTTTTGTTTTTGATCTTTTTTTCTGATGTTGGAAATCAAGCCTAGGGACTTGTACATTCTAGGCCAATGCCTTACTACTAAGCAACATTTCTAACTCTGCTTCCAATTTTCTTAATATCTGAAATATAGGCAAGCAATGGAAATCATAGATTTATTTTTCCAAATTAGTGGATTCAGATACCTCAAAATTGTATTTATTCTAATCAGTTCTTCAAAAATATGACTTCTACTAGACCTTGGGTCACTTTGCTTGCAATGGTTTAATTAAGAAGCATATATACCATACAACTAAATTTTCTTAACACAAATGATTTTCCCTGTAAACACATGTATCTTTTTTATTCATTCATTTAAGCTCTTACTCTGAGAAGGTTCCAAAATATTGTGGACTCGATGGAACAGAAAAAAATCACACACTTGCTCCAAGATATAACATAGACATTTTGAATAGGTGCTAAGAATTTAACCCCAATATGGTATAAAAACTGTCTAATGATATAACTTGATATGAGTACAGAGTTCAAAAATGTGTTATGAGTATAGGGCTTGAAAACCTAGAAGGGGGATAAGATTACATGGCTCTTAAATTATATACCCCTTTTTGGTCAAAAACAATCCCATGATCCAGAGTACCTGCTAAAATTATGAAGAGTAGTCAGTGAGCAAGACTGAACAGGACCTATACCTCACTTTGTAAATTGCACCCTAGCCATGTCTGTTTTACTTGTTTATGAGTGTTTTCTGGATGTTATCCTCCAGGCACGATAGAACTATTATCATCTTAATCAAAGTAACTGTGATTGCATTGAAGAGACCATCACAAGATCCTATTGGCTTTCCCTCATAGGAGCAGGTGGATGGGGGCATTGAACTCTCAATTGAAATTCCAACCACTATCTTCTGCACACCCTCCTAAGTTGTATGTAATTCTGACTCACCTGCTCATGGTTTCAGGAGGTTCTAAGTATGTAGTATGGAAGGTTCAGTAAAAGAGGTGTGCCATCTAGTTCGGGTAGTTATTCATGCTGTGGTGAGTTTTTGGTGATGCTACTGACTGGGAGTCACCACATTCTTGTGGGTAAACCGTCACATGTGCCCCTAAAGTATGGTCCATAAACTCATTAGTTCACCAAGATGAACTTGAGTGGAATTGTTATTTTGGTCCTCTGTTGGTGTCTTATCTGGGTATGAATAAACTTTAGTTCATGTCTCCCCAGGAAAATCTTATGCAACAATGAGCAATGCCTGTACCATCTTTATGGGAAACCATTCATTCCTTAATTAAGATCACAAGAAGGAACCCAACCTGTTGAGTTATAGGAAAATGGCCCTAAGGTGGGCCAAATTCTAATATTATCAATTTTATTGTAATATAACAAAAATGTTTATTTACCATTCTATTGACATAGACCATTTGTCCAATGCATTCTTTACCTATTGAAGCATTGTAAACCTAATTGTATCCTGCTTAAGAGTGAAAGAAATCTTTGACTTCCTTTTATGAAATATAACATACATAGTATAACACATCATTTGTTTGTATACTTAGAAGTTATCTGAACTTTTCGTTGGGGAAGCTGAGTGTGTAGACCTAGAGGCTCTCTTTGTATGTATACCCTTGCGCCTCTTTATGTGCATGGTAGAAGTTGCCTTTGACCTCTTCCTGTCATTATGCTGCCACTCTATGCCTTGAAGGGGGGCTGGAAGTCTGACTCCCAACAGCACAGATAAGTTTTGCTTAGATTTTCATACTTTATAGACCTGAAATCATAAAGTATTATGTTTGGATCTGGCTTCTTTCATTCAATACTGTCTTTGCCAGATTCCTATTACTGGAAAATTTTAAACTCAAAAGTTCAGACTGTGTTTATCCTTTTTTGAGGTTTAGTATATGGTGTGAGGAGAAGAATAAAAATATTTCTTTTAGAAAACTTGACTCTCAGGGGACCCAAGAATCCGGCCCTCATAGTTTAGATAAGACTATTTTTCTCTTGTTCTGTGTTTTCCTTTTCTTAGAAATTGGGCTCTGGTTATAATTCTGTTTCCTGTAAAGATTTTGAGTTGAATACAGTAAGGCTGTGGATTTGGGTATGTTGGAAGCCTTGCAGAGAAATTGTATCTGAACTCCTAAAAGCAATTATACTTGGAAGTTACTTTCACTATTCTTTAAAACCAGTTAGAGCATCATCTATTCGTTTAAAGTAAACCAAAATGTGTTGAATAGATTACTCACTTAATATTCCATTTCACTGTTGTCTTTCTGTGTTACATGCTTTAAAATGCCCAAGAGTCTAGTCAACATGGTCTGACCTGGGCATAAAAGATGGTTTTTTGGTTTTTGGTTTTTGTTCTGACAGTAGGCTTGTACAACTGTGTTGCATCAATCCTCTGAGCCTCAGTTGTTCTCTCTCAAGCTGCCTCTGGTGATTAGAATGAGGTAATAAATGGGAAAGGCTTGGCAAACTCTACTGCACCATACAGTTGCAATCTCCACATCACTTGCCTCTCTTGTTCTATTCTATGTCTTTGGTTTTTGTCTTTTTGTGGTGCTGGGAACTGAACATAGGGCTTTGCACATGGGTAGCATGCAAGTCTTGTACCACTGGGCTACATGTCTAGGCCTTGCTCTTATTTGCAGTAGATTTGATTTCTTCTAGCTGCCTGCTCCTACTTTTCCATGACTTTCTTTCCACTCCGTTGGCCTTTTGCCTGTCCTACTTGTCTTTTCAGCTCTAGCTCAGCATCGCCATTTCCATGACAACTCTCCTGTGCTTATGCCCACCTGCTTCCCTCTTTTCCTTGGACTCCTGTTGTTTTTATGGTCAATGTTATACTACTTTGTTTGGTACTTCCAGTTTGATGTCTCATGTCAGATAGGTTATATAATTCCTTGAGGTTTTATCAAACAACCTTAGTATTATTTATTCTTCATCCCTCCTCTGTCTATATGGCTTAGGCAACATCTCAGAAAAGGAAGCAGAAAGACTGTATGAGCCAGAATACCAGAAAGTCTGTGGTAAAAGTCTTTCCTAGAAATGGCTATATAAATAAGACCTGAAAAATGGCAATATCAAGGAACATATTAACATAGAATGGGAGAAATTTGATATATGCATCCAAATATATGTTCATATATACATAACAATAATGATCAAAGAAAAGGAGGCTATCAACTTGAGGGTACAAGGTATGTGAGAGATTGGAGGAAGGGAACTTGGGAGGGGTTGGAGGGAGGAATGGAAAGGGGAAATGATATAATTCTATTTCAACTGAAAACATATTTAAAGTGCATAAATAAATATTTTTTTAAAGTCTACTATGTCCACCTGAGCATGTTGACACAGGTCTTTAATTCCAGCACTTGGGAGACAGAGGCAGGAGGATCAGGACAGGGTCACTCTTAGCTACATAGTGAGCTTGAGGCCAGCCTGATGACATAGGACTCTGTCTCAAAAACAAACATCAAAAACAAATGAATAAATAAAATAGCAATCAATCAATTCAACTCCATATGGTTTCTCCTTAGCAATTATGAATGTGATAAGGGATTTTCCAACATTGCCCCAGCTTGTGCACACTTTATGGTATTCAGCTTTTGTGTAATCCCTTCCCCTTGCAGATGGATAGACTGATGGACTAGCTCCTAATGTCAAAACACCACTAGTGCAGAAGTGATAGGATATACATTCTGAGAATAAGACTCTCATCTTGGGGATTATGTTGTTTTGGATTTTGTCACTTTGAAAAAGGATGTGTTCAAGTCCTGACTTAGAGTACCTCACAATGCAACCTTATTTGGAGAGGTAATTAGTTAAGATGGGGTCATACTCATACTCAAGAGTCCTGAATAAAATACTAACAGACTGAATTCAATAGCACATTAAGGTTATCCACAATGACCAAGTGGATGTGTTCTTGGAATGCCAGGGTGGTTCAGTCTATGGAAACCATTAATATAATATACCACACATATAGAATAAAGGGTGAAGTCATGTGATCACCTCAACTTATATTAAAAATGTATCTGTCAAGATTTAATACCCTTTCACAGTAAAAGCATTCAATAAACTAGAAATAAGAAATAGCTCCATAACACAGATCAAATATGAAAAGCTACCGGCTGATGTTCAAGCTTTTCATTCTTGTATCAGAAGACAAAGATACCTACTCTTGCTACTTCTTTTCAGCATAGTAATTAGGAAGGCTCAGCCAGACCAATTATGCAAGAAGAAGAAAAAAAAACATCGAAAATGTAAAGGAAGAAGTAAAAAGATTTAAGTTCACATTAACACAGCATTGTATGTAGAAACATTTAAGACTGACACACGCACACACACCCTGTTAGACACCTAATCAAGCAATTCAATAAAGATGCAGGATATAAAAGGAATACGTAAATGCCAGTTCATTTCTACATACTTACAATGAATGATCTGAAGAGAAAATTAAGAGGAAAAGTTCATTTAACAATAGCATCAAAATCACTAATCAGGAGTGCATAGGTAACATCTACTCTGGTCAACAGCATAACTGTACTCTTATGAGTACCCCTGACCCAGAACCACCATTTACCAGGCTCTTGAATTTTACTCACAGAAACTGGTCTAATATGTGTGTGTGTGTTGGTTCAGGCTGCTAAAACTTCAGGCAGTTGATTTTATAACAATAGTTACCTAAGAGGTACCAGAGCACTAGTGTTTTGAGTGGAACATTTAAATGGAACTGTAGAGAAGAGCCATATTTTCAGTTCTGCCTGCTGTTTTCTACTTGTGAGGATGTGAAAACCAGGCATTGATTGCCTAAAGTTTTTATTTTAATGTAAACATGGTTGCTTTTATAGCGGTGAGAATGGTGGAATCAGATATCAGACTAGAAAATGTAAAGGATTAAATAGGATCAAATCAGAATGTGAGCAGCAGTGCTCGAGGGACCAGAACATTACCAATTCTTTTGAATGATTTGAAAAATGTTGGCCGTGTATGTGCTAGCAGTATTTCCTTTTTATTGTCTAGATATCCTGACTATATGCTGCATTCCTTACTATTATTGCCTGCCCCCCAAATCCTAGAACATTGCCTCCACTCATCATGATCTGGAGACATTCTGTTTCACTGCAATTACAGTTTGCAGGAATGACAGCTGCTGAATAATTATGGGAAATTTGCTTTAGCCCTCCATGGAATTTACATGCTTCACAAATGATGTTTATTAAGAATATAATCCTATGTCTTACAGATGTGGATACAGGTCAAGGCATAAAAAAATGCATAAATAATTTATGAGACTTCATCTAGATTCCTTGGCTGTCTTATTGCATTGAGAAAATTACTAAATTAAGTATTGTAAATTATATATTCAACCAGTTTTTGTGGTTTTCATCATTCGCAGTTGTCATTTTCCAAATTATAGAATGTACATAGCTGCTTAGAATGAAAGAATGTAATAGAGGATGATCTGGGATGTCTATTTTATGTTAAAGAATGTAAATATATCTAAGAGAAAGTGAGGTGTCTTCATGTGCCATCTTGGGATGTGATAGCATGTGACCCTATGGGAAGGAGCCAGCCCTCTTTTACTTACAATGGGAAGCAGATGGATGAGTAAAATGTAGAGTTTCCTTTTAAGAATGGAATTCTGTATGTAGATAGATCCCAGTGAAGATCCAATAACCCTGGACAAAGTGGAAAGAGTGCTACTTAGCTCCCTTCTGTTAATATGCAGTCAGATCCCTGGGAGCCAACAGAGTCTGATCTTGGATCAAGATGCAATGGAGAACAGAACATCTGTCCATTTAGTACAGGGAATTCAACATTGAGACTTAGCTGAATAATTAATCAAGGGCTGAAGTGAGGTTCTCTAAATAATCCAGTAACAAAACTCTCTCAAAAAAAAATGGTCCCATTTTATTCCTTGCTGTTTCCAAAGTAGTCTTGACAAGTCACCCCTTTAGTCATAGAGGTTCCCACATTGTTGCATGCTGTGTGTGCTCCTCAGGCAAACCCAGGAAGTAATTAGAAATCCTGTGACTTCTGAGTAATAACGTTTGGGCTGTGTTTCATCATTAATGTACAACATTTATCATGGCTAGAGGATGTATAAACTTGTACTATAAAATTACTAATGCACCTATGAATAAACACTTTTCTCAGCAACAGCCTGTTATATTGGGACTATTATTAACAGGAAGACAGATTCTGGATTCAACAGAGCTCAAGGAGTATGAAAAAACCCACAAAATATTATTTTGCCATATTCTCATTAGATTCCTCCGCTGTGATTTTTTTAACTTAATATTTATATGGTAAAGTTCCTGAAAGCATTCACCTTTCAAGCTTTTTTCCCTTTCACTACAATTTGATCCCGGATTTCCTCCAAGAAAACTGTTTCTTGCATCTCAAATGTGTGATGATCATCATCCTGGTTTCTGGTATTTGAGACTTTTGGGCCTATACCAGGCAACTTGCCAGTGAGGATGAGTTAGTTGGTCACCCCCTGAACAGACCTTGAGGAAAAATTCTTCAGCAGGGTTCTTTCTTGCCCAGGTTCTTCCTCTCTTCATACCAACAGTTCTCAGAAGTTGTTATGTAAGAATAACTGATGTTGTTTATACGAAAATACGCAGTTTCATAAGAGTAAGATCATGGAGCCCCACTCTCCCTCTCCCATGTTTTTCATGTTTCAAAACAGTCTTATGAAAGAATATACCATTTTCCTTTCTGTGGCTCATACCTCAAAGCCTAAAATGTTTACTTGCTGCATCTTTACTGGAAAATTTGCCAAGTTCCAGCCTAAGATAAATTTATTTATAAAATATCTTTGTATAGCTGGTTGTGTTATCTAATGCCAGCCATCTAGGATTACAGTGAGATTGAGGCCTGCTTGAGCTACATAGCAAGACCTTATCTCAAATAAGGAAACAGACAAACAAGTAAGCATATAGTGAAATCTCTAACCAATCTTTCCTAATATGATGACATTTGAGTCTTAATTACAAATTACCAAAAATTATTTAAGGTTATTTATCATTTTCTATAGCATGCTTTACAAATTTATGGACACTATGTAATATTAAGTCATTTGAGTTTTTTTTTTTTTTTTTTTTTTAAGGTCAGGGAGCTCACCAAATCATAGCCTGTGGCAAAAGAGACAGAACTTAGAACATCAAGGGATGGAGGCTAGCATTCTTGTTTTACAGTCTGTCCTCCATTGACGGAGGAGGACAGTTCTGTATCTGCCTACCCAACCAACCGCAGATGAAAGTGTTTGAAAAAAGAATGCCTTGTCACATACAGACTCTTCTTATCATTGTTTCCTAATCAGTACACTATAAACACCTAGCCCTGACATTGTATTCAGTACTATAACTAGTCCAGACATGACTTAAAGAGGAAGATGTAAGTAACTTGTATGCGAATGCTATGTTGTTTTATTATTGTTGTTGGCTCCTCTACCCTCTCCTCCTTCATATTGATGATTAAATCTGGGGTCTCACAAATGTTGAGGAAATATGTGAGTTTTTTCTTGCGACAATTGTTACCTAAAATCAAACAGTTTGGGTTTTATATATCTATATTTTATTTGTTGAAAACCAAGATCATCAAGTGGCTTTTTTTTTTTTACCTATTTTTCACATTTTAAAATAGTTTTTGTAAAAAGGTTATGTAACAATGGATTTTTTTCCTGTCTCTTCTTTCTTTTTTAGTTTTCAGTGGTGTTTTTTCTATAAAGATCATGAGCAGTCTCTGATTTGGGGATTTGGGGATTTGAGTGTCTGGGTTGGGGGGATTCTGCAAATGTTGGTCTACTCTGCTGCTGTTCTCAGTTCTTTAAGGAATTCTCACCATCGATTGTGGCACTCTCAACCATGAATCCAGGTACATGGTCATCCATCTCTGTACCACCACCTTTGTGAAACTAAGACAGGAAATGACACTGCTTATGCCTGTATTCATAATTTCCTACTTTATCTGCCAGCTCTGTGCTTAATACAGTCTGTGCTTCAAAATTGCCGTGTGTGTGTGTGTGTGTGTGTGTGTGTGTGTGTGTGTGTGTGTGTGTTGGTGATGGTAGTGGTGGTGGTGGTAGTTTTATTTAGTTATAATAGTAATGTCTCAGCCTCTGATATTCTGCTTCAACCATTCTAGTAAAGACTAAGAATCGTTGACAAAACATAGCTCTCACCATAAAGTGAGTAAGAAATAGCCTGTTCTCAAGCCAAGCATGAGTGAACATGGCTTGGGAACAGGGATTCAGGTAGTCCAGAAAGATGAGTTCCCCTGTGGAAGTAGTTACATGAGATTTTGTTACAGAAAAGACAAAGTCAAATATAAAAGCATTTACCAAATACATTGGCAGGGACCACAGGTAAGCTGCTTACATCAAAGCAGGAGAGCATCTCCTATAGATTTCAGGTGCTTTCTGGCGATATTCTTAGCTTTTAGGTTGGTGGAAGCTAGTGGTCTTCTAAAAAACATTTTTTAAGGTTTTAGTAAGCACAATAATGTTAAACCAGACAAGGGTAGATAATGAATGGCTTTCAAAGAGACTAAAAATACCTAAAGATAATTTGCCTCTTATCTGCAATGTTCTGACTTCCCACAATCGCACGGCTCAGTCATTTGGCCTTGTACAATTTGTAACACAGGTGCAGATTTTCTTTTTTCTGGGAACTTCAATTCCCAGAAATGAGTATGACTTTAGGGCCCAATTAACTCTAACACCAACCACTGTGGCAGAATATATGACACTATGTTTTATAGAAAAACATGTTAACCAGTGGTGAAATACCTTCACCAGAGAGCATAACTAAATTATTTTAATTGCCTTGGGCTTAATTCTTAATCAATCAGGTGATTTTAATAAAAAATTTGAACAAAAGAACTGTATATCAATCAGCCTATAACAAAAAATATTTAAAGGCAAATTAAGGCAACTAATTTGCTATGTATTTGTTTTCTTTTGGACTTCCTGTTTTGAGACAGGGTCTTGTATAGCCCAGTGCGAACTTGAACTCACTCTGTAACTGAATATGACCTTGAACTCCTGATGCTCTTATCTTTACTGAGTGCTGGAATTACAGGCATGTGCCACAATACCCAGCCAGTCTCCATATCATATTCTTTTTTATAATAATTATTATAATCTCCTGTGATTATTTTTCTGGCTAACTTCCACTTTATCCTTCAAAAAAGGCAACAATTAACATCAATTCACAATGGCTATAATAAGAGGTGATGAATATTGCTTAGTGCTTTTAATCTGGAGCCTTTTGATAAATGTGTAGAAGAACTTGCATCTAAGAAATATAATATACATTTCTGTCTCTGTATTTGCTGATGTAATGCATATGATATATGCATTAATTTGATTGAAAGTGTTCTAAATTATAGATACTGATTAGAAAATTTAGAACCAGACGAACATGATATCAAACTTAAACTACTGCAACCTGTAGTTTCTTACATAAGCTTAATTATCTATCTATCTATCTATCTATCTATCTATCTATCTATCTATCTATCATCTATCTAATTGAACAAATGTATTTGTTTAATTAGAACACTCCAACATGTCATTTTCTAAAAGTCTATAAAAATTTTCAACTGAGGAGGAAGAACTATCTGATCTAATTTTATGACATTTTGGAGTATATTGAAGACTCAGTTGAGCATGAAGTTAAAGATACATTATTTTTTTGCTATAAGAAAGTCAAATCACTGCGTTTCACCTCTTTTAACTTAATACAATTTTCTAAAATTTCACACCCATTGCTTCTATCAAATCTCTCAATGATGCAGCCAAAGATGAGACATTATAATTTGAACTTTATTTCTTTGTCTAACACTGTTCAGAACTCTAAATAAATGTAATGAATATAGGGATGGAGCCAAGCCCCTTATTGATAAAGTGCCCATTTATTAATATCAGTTTGTCTATGTAAGAATCTGTGAATTATGTTCATCTATTTAAGAATATGTAAGTTGTGTTCATAAAGAAAACTTTAGACCAGTGGTCATCAACCTTCCTAATGCATTTAATACATTTAATACAGTTCCTCATGTTGTGGTGATCCCCATCCATAAAGCTATTTTCGTGACTACTTCATAACTGTGATTTTGCTACTGTAATGAATCATAATGCAAGTATCTGATGTACAGGATATGTGATATGCAACCCCTGTGAGAGGGTCATTTGACCCCTAAAGGAGTCGAGACCAACATGTTGAGAATCATTGCTGTAGACTAATTTCCCAGGAATGACACTATTGACATTTTAAGCCAAATGAATACATGGCAGTGTATTTAGTAGCTTCCCTGGTTTGTCAGATTCCCAAGCTAGCTAGTAGTCACAATAAAAAGTGTCTCTAAACATTGTCCAGGATTCCTTGGGGACAAACTTGTTCTGGACGTAAGCCATTCTAACAGATCATAGGATACAGATTCCCAGCTTCCTAATCAGCATGTAAACTTATCATTTCTGCTAAACATCTTTCCTCCCTTCCAATATGAGTCTAAGATGGCTGGTTCTTGAGAAGAGGCTCTGTGACATGAACAGGGATTCAGTTATAGTCACTGGCAAAGGACTCTCCTATTTGTCATCAAGTTATAGTTCAAATAAAAGTTTCAAGTCCAGGGGTGGAGTGGAAACAAATTCCTTCTGGTTACAGCTGAAACTTTGTCCTTTCTTTTAGCCAAAGAGAGGTGGGGGCGTGGTTTTTCCTTGTGAAGGAGCTATGCTGGGGGAGGGGACCCAGCTGCAGTCTGCAGAAAGGATCAAGCGTTGTTGGGAGGGTGGGGGACTGGAAGATGTCGGTCGCCCAAAAAAATATGTCAACATCTGTCCATCACAGCAGCCTTGGCCAGATGATCATTTTTTCTGCTTCTGTAAGCACCAATACGACAATGCCAGTGAGCTGTGTCTTTTGTTGGCTGAAGCATTTCCCACCACTGCGGCCACCTCTGATATGCTAATAGAGAAACTCGAGGTTTTGTGTGACTGAAAAGGCTTTCAGACCCAATCAGTGGGTCAACAATCCCAACTCTGTGAGAGACCAGGCCTGCTGTGTGAGAGGGTCCTCTTACCCCCAGTGCCTCCTCACACCTTTTCTGGGGGGGGGGGGGTGTTAGTGCCCAAAGAAAGGCGATTAACCATCTGTCCCCTGGAGCAATGCACAGAACCTAAAACACAATAAACCTGCACCTTGAAAACTGCCAGGAGGCACATGAGTGTCTAGTCCACTCTGGGGAGTAGGCACTAAACAAATGGTCTTAATAGTTCACTGGTTTGTAGGGAAGCTTTGATGAAAGCAATCTGTGTGAGTTCTGACTCCATGATGCCTGGCTCTCTGCATAAATCTCTGCAATGTCACTGTCAAGGTTTAAAAATAACTTCCTAGGTGTTCCCACTCATAAGGTCATAGGATTATGAAATGTTAACTGGCAGAAGTGCTGCTTCTCATTTGGGGCACTCATTTGCTCATTCAGTAGTTATTCTTTAGATCTAAAGCACTGAAAGGAACTTTGCAGGGATTTTTTTCCCTCTAGAATTTGCCCTAATTTTAAAATGTATTTAAAATTATTCAATGATTATTGTCCATTTATCTAATAACTCCAGTTTGTTTCCATCCAAATAAATTCATGCTAAGAAAATATTTCTCCACTTTGTATTTTTTTGCCTACTACTAAGTGTTGCACAAAATGTTGTTGTCCTCCATTAAAGTCTGAACTTCTCAAAGCTTATTTATGAACCAAAGCTTTACTGTGCTGCCAGATACCCTGACAGGCTAGGAAGACTCAAACAAGAATAAAATATGATTTCAAACTTCAACAAACACACAGTCCCCCGAGGGAAACAGTATGTAATAAAATATGGTTGGGATATAACCAACCAGTATTCATGGTACTGTGGGAATGTAAAAATCAGCCAGAAGCCGGGCGGTAGTGGCACACACCTTTAATCCCAGCACTCGGGAGAGGCAGAAGCAGGAGGATCTCTGTGAGTTCAAGGCCAGCCTGGGCTACAGAGCAAGTTCTAGGAAAGGCGCAAAGCTACACAGAGAAACCCTGTCTCGAAAAACAAAAAACAAAAAACAAAAGCCCAAAAAACAAACAAACAAAAAAAAACAGCCAGAGAAGTCAAGGAGGACTTCCCAGAGGAGGTGAATGAGCTGACTTTCAACATTGCTTAACATATAGTGAGGCAAAGAGACATTAAATGGAATCCTAAACAGCAGACAGTGTGTTTGCTAGGAGAGGTTAACCACTGTGAGATTCCATGGCCAATAATAAAAAAGAAAGATTTGTTTTTTGCTCTTGTCACAATCCAGTTCCAATTGAAATGTGTGGCAGGAAGTGGAGTACTGCACTCAATGTGGCCGTTCAAGCTCCTCCCCTAAATGCTCCAGTACAACCTAAGCTTTTGACACACCCCCTTCCCATAGGAGCCTTATCTTCTTTCCCAGATTGCTGACACCAAGCATGTCTGCAACAAAATCAGTCCAATTCCTACTCTCATGGAACAAAGGCAATAGATAAGAAAAACAAGGCTCGTTTGGACAGAGTGGTCAGGGAAAACCCCTCTGGAGAGAGGACATTGAAGCTGGCATGCTAAAATCAAAGACAGGGTAGCCATAAGAATGTCAGGGAAGGAGGCACATTCCAGGTCACAGGGATCGGTTAGAGCTAAGGCCCTTTATTGAGAAGAAGTATATGAGTGGCAGGAGCAGAAAAAACTGTGATGTGGCTGCAGTGTCTGATGAGTCACTGGATGAGATCTCAAAGGTGGGTGGAAGCTAGCTTTTGAAGGACATTAAAAGCTACATTAAGGAAGGATGTTCTTTTCATCCAAGTACCAGAAGTTATTAGAGAGATTTGACCCTTGAGGTAATGTGATATGATTTACATCTTTCAAAAATGCAGTAGCAGAGAAGGCTAGAAGAAGCTCTTGTATTAGCCCCCAGTGAGAAATGATGGTGATACAGGTGGCCATGGAGACGAATGGACAGATTTGAGAAATGTTTTGGAAATTGAATTCGCTGGACTTGGTGTTCCAGTAGGACTGTGTGTGGAGGTTGAGAGAAAGCCTAAAGCAGAAATTAAGAGCAATAACAGGAAAGGACATAGGTTGGTTGCAGAGTGCTTGCTAGCACACACAATCTCTAACATTGCAGCAAATTAAAATAATATAAAAACAACAACTTGGGCAGTGAGTGGGTGACATCATTCGCTGAGTTGTGAGGCTTACTTGAGAAAACCTAATTGCCAAAGGAAATAATCTCTTTGGGTCATGTTGAGATTACAGCACTCATAAGCTTCCACTTAGGGACATCTCCTTGAACACTGTGTTACCAACCTAGAACTCAGGGATTGAACATTTTAAAGGCAATGCATGAGATGGGTTTGTCCTGTTGAACATGCAGAGAAGAGAGAAGGCCCACAGTAAATCCCTAGAGCACTCCACAACAGAGGTCCAGGCAAGATAAAAGCAAGAGAAGACTGTGTGTAATAGGGAACCTCCAGTGGGCTGGTGAGAAGAGAGGGGGGAGGCCTAGAGATTAGACAATGTAGAAAGAGTCTGTTTCAGTATGTCTTTATTCTCTATGTCCCACAACCTCAGGGGGAAAAATGACTTATTCTTTGCTTGCTACTTTTTTGAGACAAGGTCTTGAATAGCCAGGGCTAGTCTTAGAGGAGGCACAGAGGTCTTTGAGCTCACAGATAAGCACTAGAACTTGGAATATTAAAAGCTTCCTGTAGCTGGAAGCTTTTCTGTGTCCCTTTTGCCAGTTCCCAATCTCTTGGCTGCTTGTAAACAATTGTTCAGAGGTTTACTATTAATTACAAACTGTTTGATTTATGACTCAGGCTTCTTGTTAACTAGCTCTTTCATCTTTAATTAAGCCATTTCTATTAATCTATGCTTTGTCACGTGGCCGTGGTGTTACCGGTCTGCTGACATGTTGCTCCTTTGGTGGTGGTCTGGTGTCTCTCTGCTCTTCCTCTCTGTATCTCTCTCGGATTTCCCTCCTGTCTCTTATCCTGCCTTATGATAGGCCAAAACACCTTCTTTATTAACCAATAGTAGCAACACATATTCACAGCGTACAGAAAGACCATCCCACAGCAGTTGTTCTTTCAAAGAAAGGGATGCATAACCTGTTGTCTGTCCAGAAGGCTGGGAGCAGATGTGGTTAATAGCCTGGTATGGCTGAAGCTATTCCATACCAAATCTTCCCACAGACCCTTATCGTGAACTTGTTTTTCTCAATCTATAGAAATTACCTTTATGGAAGGGGTCACGTATAGTCAATCTTTTTTTTTTATTTTATAATTTGATTTAATTTTACATATCAGCCCTGGATTCCCCTGTCCTCCTTCCTCCTGCCCCCTGCCCTCCCACCAGTCCACTCCCCATTCCCATCTCCTCCAGGGCAAGGACTCCCCTGGGGATTCAGCTCAACCTGGTGGATTCAGTCCAGGCAGGTCCAGTCCCGTCTTTCTAGGCTGAGCAAAGTGTCCCTGCATAGGCCCCAGGTTCCAAACAGCCAGCTCATGCACTAAGGACAGGTCCCGGTCCCACTGCCTGGGTGCCTCCTAAACAGTTCAAGCTAATAAACTGTCTCACTTATCCAGAGGGCCTGATCCAGTTGGGGGCTCCTCAGCTATTGGTTCATAGTGCTAGAGAGGTCCCCAGAAATCCACAAAGATACCTCCACAATAGACTACTGGCAATGGTAGAGAGACAGCCCGAACTGACCTACTCTGTTGATCGGATGGCCAAACACCCTGACTGTCGTGCTAGAAATCTCATCCAATGACTGATGGAAGCGGATGCAGAGATCCACAGCCAGGCCCCAGGTCGAACTCCAGGAATCCAATCGGCGAGAAAGAGGAGGGATTTTATGAGTGGGAATTGTTGAGACCGAGATTGGAAAAAGCACAGGGACAAATAGCCAAACTAATGGAAACGTATAGTCAATTTTATAGAATGCATTTTTATGGAAGGTGTCACTACTTTGCAAAGAGGTTCAATTTAGTCACATCTGATTTTTAGTTAGCTAACTTTGCTCCTCTAGGAGAATTATGTTTGCTTTGTTGTATACACAGGATTGAGTTAACTATCACCAGAAAAGTTTTCACTAAATTGTACTGTGCTTAAATATGCCTAGAATAAACTACTCAGGGCCAGGCTCCTGAAGTTTGAACTAACACCAGCTACTGAATCATGTTGAACCAAACTACCTTCTTCCCTCCCTCGGATTGCTACTCTGTTGCCCATAGCAGTCTCAGAGACCCCCCCCCCAAATAGTATAAACTTGTTGTGTAGCTGAAGATGACCTTGAACATCTGTTCCTCTTATTTCTATGTCCCAAGTGTTGCGATTATGGGCCTAGGCCACCATTGCCATTTAAAAAATATTTTAAATATAACTTCCACTGGGAGCACATCTGGTAAAATTAACAGATTCACTAACAGTACCTCCACAGTGCTCTTTTGTACAAGATTCATCTGACAAAGGAATGCAGAACCAGGGATGGACAATATGGGGCAATTCTTAAGCACCCCTTCCAATAGGGAGCCATTTTTTTCAAGATGGATAATTTGAAGTCCAAAAAAAAAATGCATATGTAGCTTTAAGCTCAAAGATCCAAATTCCTATCTGTACATCAACAACTGTGTGATTCTGGAAAAGGTGTCTAAGAACTCTAAGTTTCAGTTTCCTTCTCCATATAATGGGTCAATATCACTATATATTTTTATTCTTATTGCTCTTAGCAGATGCAACCTTTCTGCACAGTAATACAACCTTTTTCTTTCCTGACAGCCTTTGGTAATACAAGAAGAATAAAGCCTGTCCTTGACTTTGAGTTACTCTTAGTTACAGGATAGATATGAAAACAGCTACTTACAATAAGACTTGACTAGTATATGATAGACATTCAAGTTTCTGGGGCAACAGTGAATGGAACGATTGTTTGGGATCCAGAGAGCTGGAGTGGGAGGAGTTTAGAAAGACATTTGAATTGAATCTGAAGATGAAGTATGAGCCTGCCAAGTGAAAGGGTTAGAGAAAGGGCACCCATGGCAAAGAAAACAACATGTGCCAAGACTCAAGACAAGCCTGGTCTTCCCTGCAGTGGTACGGGCCATACAAAGGAGACTTGGAATTAGAGAAGGGGTTGGAGCAGGAAGTGGAGTCACATTAAGTATGTTTTTTTGTAAATTTAAATCTTTGAATTTTATATGTCTGGGTGTTTGGTCTCCATGTATGTCTATGTGCCATGTGCATGCCTGGTGCTTGTGAAGGCCAGACAAGGGCATTGGAGCTCTTGAAAATGGAGCTACAGATGCTTGTGAGCTACCATGTGAGTTGCTAGAAATTGAACCTAGGCCCTTTACAAGAGCAGCCAGCGCTGAGCCATCTCTCCAGCCCTGAGATTAAATATATTAAGTGACTTGTAGCTAGTGACTAGCCCATTAGACAGCATAGGGTTAGAACATTTCTCTGTAGAGAAGTGGAAAATGGGGGAGAAGAGCTGCCCGTTTGAGTGGGGGCAGAAACAAAAGGATTAGAAAAAGAATAATTAGCCTCCCCTTTTCTTTCAATGACATAGGTCTTTTACATTGTATAAATAATTTGACCATGAATTTTTATATTCAAATTTAGGCTACAAACAAGTAAAAGGAATTTAGTTTATATGCCTATAATCCTGTAAAGCCTACACTATGAACCACATCAATAGTCTTCCTTCTAGTCTGAGAATGTGCTATTCAACAGTTCTTCCATTCCTTATGGTTTATTTCAGAGCTGAACCTCCAACTCCCAACCTTAACCATCTGTTCTATCAGTCCATGTGCATTACCCAAGACAGTGTGTGTGTGTGTGTGTGTGTGTGTGTGTGTGTGTGTGTGTGTGTGTGTGTGTGTGTCAGGGTGGGAAGGTGTCCTCCAGGAGATGGGACAATATCTGTGGAGACAGTTCTGTTTCCAGAGAAAGGAATGCTACTAGTATGTAGTGGGGGGTGGGGAGCAGAGCTGCTGCTAAGTAAGCATCATGGCAGTCCTCAAAGCAAAGAATGAGGCAAAGTATCAAGAGTGCTGAGTTGGAGAGACTCTAGTCTAGAGCCCAGCTTCTTTTTAATTTTTCTTTTATGTATGTTTGTTTGTATGTATGTATGTATGTATGTATGTATGTGTGTGTGTGTCCTTGTGAATCCATGCTGTCTGTATGCAAGCACCCATCGAAGTTAGACGAGGGCATCAGATACCATAGAGCTGGATTACAGTTGTGAGCGACCTGATGTGGGTGCTGGGAACAAAATTCAGGCTCTCTTGAAGCACTCTTGACCAATGAGCCATGTTTCCAGCCCCAAGCCCAGCTTCTGAAATGGTGCATCAGGACAAAAACTTAACCGAAAATCAAATGCATGATGACTCCAAGATACATCTGGCAGCATTCGCCCATGTTGCATAGCGCAGCTTCATTATAGCCTAGGTCTGACCACATGACAGACACTCCTTTCACTGTGCTTCTCTTCACAGAAGTGCATCACCAACAGATGCTGCTTGAAACACATAAACTCAGTGTCTAGAATATTGTATGCTAGGAATTGTAGTGTTTTTAACTGTGCATATAATGTTTTGTGCTGTTATGAAAACAAGTTGTTTAATTATGGAAAACAAAGATTTTCAATGTTTTCCTACTGTCGTTCCTCAGCATATCAGTATCAAATGATCTTATTTTTGGATTGTATTGCATTAGAATATTTAATTTTAAAAATTTCTATTTGAGGTAATAGAGTTTTATAAAAAAAATGCTCAACGGATTTTGGCTAGGGTTTATGACAGAATTTTTAGCAATTTCTAAAATGGCATTCTTAGTATTGATGACTATGAAATCAAAAAACATTGAAGATGGTCTATGTTCTGGGCTAATAAATATTCTGGCAAAATTTAATTATTTATGTAAAAATAAGCAAGGATATCCATCTCATTAGTATGTAGATTTGTTTTCATTTTAATAACTGACAAAATCATATATGTATACTAAACAATTGTTTTAAAATAAGCCTTTTCATGATTTATCATCAGCAAATGCATGATCTGTATACCTTTTTTATTTGCCTATATCCTCACTGAAAGCCACAAAAATATTTCTTAGACAAAAAGCAGATAATAATAAACCTGCACCTTGAAAACTGCCAGGAGGCACATGAGTGTCTAGTTCACTCTGGGGAGTAGGCGCTAAACCAAAAAGCAGATATGGGTGGAAAATATTTAAGAAGCCTTGGTCTAAAGTACTCCATGTTTTCTTTCATTTGTGAAGCATACACCCTCCCGCCACCCACAAACACGTGCATACACACACACAGTCATGTAAATCAAGAGGTTCAAATCTTCATGTTTACTTTAAGAACATCTGTGGAAAAAACTGCCCAGGTGATCAAGGATATGCCTATATGAAAAACCAACCACTAAGTATCTGAACGATGTCATCTTAAAGAAGTCACCTGTGCCATTCTGGCATTGCGATAGTGGAGTTGGTTGGGCCAGCAGTGGAGGTGGACACAGGGCCAAATCAAAGAGTGCTGGATTTTATTGCACATGCTTAAAAATACAGACAGCTTAGATATAGATTCTCTAGACATTGAACTCATCCAGGTGACTACATCACCCAAGATCCATCACTTGACCTATAGAGTTCAGGGTCAGATTAACCTATGCATGAATTCTCCCTGCCCCACTGAGATGATCCTTTCTGAAGTGAAATGAAGTTGCACAAAAGAAACAAAAGGCTATGGCAAAAGGAATACATTCAGCATAAAATAAAGGCAAATAAAAATTTAAGATAAAATAAAATAATATATGTCTATATATTTATGTGTGTGATTGTGGGTCACAAAACTAGCAGAGAGTTCATGAGAAGGGACAAAGATATTTTAAGGGAGGCAGGAAATAGGGTCATGGAATACATGTGATCAGAAAGCAGAGAGAATAGAACCAGCTTGGGGTGGGGGAAAGGATATTGGGGGAGGGAAGTGATGGAAAACAGTGTTCTAAAGAATTTGTTGTCAGCCTTCAATGCTCACTAGAGGTGGACAATGTTGGAGGAGAAACTGATGAAATAGGAAAAGAGCTGATGGGAATCTCCCTTCTTCCATTCTGGCACCTCTGCACACACACACGTGTGTGTGTGTGTGTGTGTGTGTGTGTGTGTGTGTGTGTGTGTGTGTGTGTGTACTTCTGCTTTAACATGCCATGTAAAAAACTGTCCAGCAGAGGTGGTCTAGTTGCCCAGTAGGCAACTGAGTCTAAGAGTTTTGAGTTGTAAAGAGAGAACATGGGGAAACTAATTAGAAAAGAGATAATATCTGAAGGCATGAGGCAGTGTCTGCAGGTCGAAAACAATCACGTCCTTTATAGTCCTGCCAGCTCTGTAATACCAGGATCTCTCTGCAGCTTTCACACCCAGTTAGGTTTGAGTTGGCAAATCAGAAGTAGGAAAGCAGTGGGGCAGATCCACAATGGCCACATTTATCAGGAAACTCGGTGAACTCTAAATTTCATACAACAATGAATTAATATATTAAACCTAAGTAAAATTCAAAACATATACCATTTATGTGCAAAGCCCAAGGAAGCACACCAGTGAAAGACAGCAACTGAGTTGGTAATATGCACTGAGATGGAGTGAATGGACCAATGCTTGACTCCTTTGTTTTGAAAGATGAAGAAATGTGTGTTGGAAAATGTATTTTAAAAATGTAATGTGTGCTAATGATTCAAACACTCCTCTGTCGGCCCATGATTATTCCCCATAGAATAACCCTCAACCAACCAACTCTCTGTGCCACCAAACCATAATTGAATGTTCTGGATGATCCTATGGGCCAGAGGGACAAGAAAGTATCTTGGCAGATGGAAGAAAGTGAGATAAGGGATGGATGTGAGAATCGATTATTTGCTAGTGAAAAATCATAGAATAATCACATTATTTATTGAGCACAGTGCAAAACACAACATAAACTTTGAACTTCAGGTTATATGGGTGAAGAAACTAAAACCTCGTGATGAGATGAGTAATGATGGAGCCAGACAAAATTCGGGTCATCTGAATCCTCAGTATGATCTTTACCTAAGAATGGCACATTGGCAGTGAGGCTCGAAGTTGAGTCCTTGAGGTGACCCAACCTGCATATTCCTGAGAAGGGACCTGGGTGGCTCGAGGTGATGTTTATGTGCTTCCTGGCTCTAAACTTTTGAATGCGGCTGTATTCTCATCTAGTCAGACATACTGCTGATGCACATGGACTGAATATTGACCTTGTTGCCAGTTTGCTTTCTACCGCTGCTTTTCTGCTGGGTTCCATCTCCACTTGTCTGATAAAATACAGAAATGTATTTCTGGTGCAATAGAAGGAGAAGTGAGGGATAAAGCAGATTGTCTGCGCCCTTGAGCATTTGTAGATGAACAACTTTTAAACAGAAGCACATTCATGGAGATCTGAAAGCAGCTCAGAACAGTGAGTCCCAGACACAGATTCCTGGAGGGAGAGGAAGTCAAGTTCCTGGCCTGGTTCTTGAACAGAGGGAGGAGCTGACTGTTGAGGGAGCAGCTGCTTTTTCTTTCTGGCCCTCTGTGTCTCTGTCTCTTTGTCTCTATCTCTATCTGTGTCTCTGTCTCTCTTGTTTTCTCTCTTTCCTTCCCTCCCTTTCTTATTTTAAAATTATTTTCATCATTACATTTAATTTAATTTTACGGTGTGTGTGTTTGGACTGAAAGCTTTTGGAGGATAGAGGATAACTTTCAGGAGTCAGTTTTCTCCTTCTACCATATGGGACCTGGGGATGGAACTCAGCTCATTAGGCTCATGGCTAGTAACTTTACCTGTGGAGTCAGAAACTGGTCTCTGTTTCACATGAAGCCCCAAAGCTAAGAAAGCTGTGGGCCACATTCAGAGTGGCAAATTCTAGTGAATGTACTGATTGTTTAGAAAGTCTCCTTAGTGTGTGCCTTGAACTTTTAAACCCAGTCTACACATATCATTTGTCACTAACACGAATGGGATTTGAGAAATATGTGTGGATTATTTCTGTAGACTTCAAGTGAAGTTATGAATTTCCACAAATTGCCTGTTTTCACTGCACTGAGATTATTTGTAAAAGCTCAGTGTGTGGAAAGGAAAGCTAGTGGGAAATGGGAAGAATGAAGAGGGCAGTGTCTTTCCCGCCTGTACTCCAAATGGTTTGTTTTAACCGGACACTACTATCACCATTTGATCCCATGAGTCCTTGGTGCTCTTAGAACACTAGCTCTTCTTTCTTTTCTGTGCCCTTTCCCAACTGTGTGGTACAGAATCCCCCTGATGTCTAGAAGCATGTCTTGTTTTTGTGCTTGCTTCTGCCCACCCATTGAGCAGACTAAACATTATGAGTCTTTTCATTTTCTTTCTAGAAATGATAAACGGTCTATTCCCAAGCTACAAATAAATTCTCTTGGATTTCCCAGCAGCACTAACTTCTGCGTGGCACAGCCATTTACCATCTCCCTACCTCCAGGTACTTCTTTAGTCCCTAGGAACTGGAGTTTAACTTCAGTGGCTATTCCCTCATAGATGGATATTGCTGAATTTGAGGACCTACTATGTTGCCACAGATCTAAGTGTAAAGTCACGCTAGAGTATATCTTACTCATTTTTTGGTTCACAACAAACTACCCAAAATTTCAGCAACATAACACAACACTCACTGCCTCAGAAAAAATCTGGAGATGGTATCAGTGGGACCTCAGACTCAGCAGCTCTAGTAGAATGCAATAAAAGCAACACTCACCTCATGGCTCAAGTGGATGTGGCACCATTTCTTTTCTTTTTTCTTTTCTATTATTAAGAAATTTTCTTCCCGCCCTCCAGCCTTTCCCCCCAACCCATCCCCCATTCCCACCTCCTCCAAGGCAAGGTCTCCCATGGGGAGTCAGCAGAGCCTGGTACATTCAGTTGAGGCAGGTCCAAGTCCCTGCGCCCTGCACCAAGGCTGTGCAAGGTGTCACACCTTAGGCACTGGGCTCCAAAAAGCCAGCTCATGCACTAGGGATGGATTCTAATCCTATTGCCTGCCCCCCCCAAAAAAAACAGTTCAAGCTAAACAACTGTCTCGCATATCCAGAGGGCCTAGTCCAGTCCCATGGGGGCTCCTCAGCTATTGGTCCACAGTTCATGTGTTTCCACTAGTTTGGCTATTTGTCCCTGTGCTTTTTCCCATCATGATCTCCATGTCCCCTACTCATGGAATCCCTCCTCTTTCCCATAGATTGGACTCCTGGAGCTCACCCTGGCAGCTGGCCATGAATCTCTGCATCTGCTTCCATCAGTCACTGAATGAGGGCTCTATGATGACAGTTAGGGTATTCACCAATCTGATTAAAGGAGAAGGCCAGTTCAGGCAGCCTCTTGACTATTGCTAGTAGTCTAAGGTGGGGTCATCCTTGTGGATTCCTGGGAACTTCCCTATCACCCTGTTTCTTCCTATTCCAATGATGACTTTATTTATCATGGTATCTCTTTCCTTACTCTCCCACTCTGTCCCTATTCCAGTTTGAACCTCCCATTTCCTTATGTTCTCATCCTCCATTCTTTGACTTTCATTGCCCCCCCCTCACTCCCAATTGCTCATGTAGATCTGATTTATTTCTCCTTCCTTGGGCTATCTATGTGTCCCTCTTAGGGTCCTCTTTACTAGGTAGCCTCCCTGGAGCTATGAGTTGCAGTCTGGTTGTCCTTTGCTTTACTTCTAGTATCCACTTATGAGTGAGTTCATAACATGTTTGTCTTTCTGAGTCTGGGTTACCTCACTCAGGATATTTTCTAGTTCCACCCATTTGCTGCAAATTTCATGATATCATTGGGTCTTTTTTACTGCTGAGTAGTACTCCATTGTGTATATGGATGTGGCACCATTTCTAAGTTCACTGAAGTGGTTAGAGGCAGGATTTACCTCCTCACAGGCTATGGAACTGAGGCCTCAGTTCATTATTAGCTCTTGGCTAGAGGCCTTCTTCTGTTTCTTGCCATGTGGGTCTTTCTGTAGGGCAGTTTACAACATACTTTTTCCTTGATAGAGCAAAAGAAATCAGTGGAAAAGAATCCCAGCTAAGGTAACAATCTTTAGAAGACAATTTAGGAGTTTGTAGCCCATCGTTCCTATTACACTCTACCTGCCAACAGCAAGCTGCTACAACCAGCTCTCACTCAAGGGAGGACATGAGCTCCAGGAGATAGGGAACATGGGAGCCATTTTAGAAATTGCCAAGCACAAGAGCAGTATTATAACACTTATAGATTGGTGCTTAGCCCATCTGTCATCAGAGAGAAGGCTTCACCCATCTACTGATGGGAACAGATGCAGAGGCCGATCGCCACACATTAGGTGGAGCTCGGGGAATCCTGCAGAAGAGGGGGAGGAAGGTTTTTGAGAGCCAGAGGGGTCAAGAATGTGACAAGCAAACCCAGAGAATCAACTAACCTGGGCTCATAGGGGCTCACAGAGACTGAACTGACAACCAGGGAACCTGCATGGGACTGACCTAGGCCCTCTGCTTATATGTGACAGTTGTTTAACTTGGTCTTCGTGTGGGACTCCTAGTAGTGAGAACAGGGGATGTCTCTGACTCTGTTGCCTGCTTTTGGGACCCATTCCTCCTGCTGGACTGCCTCAAACACCCTTGATGGAGGAGGGTGTGCCTGGTCTCACTGAAGCTTGATATACCATGGCTTGCTGATACCCATTGGATGACTGTAGTGGGTAGCCATTCCAGCTTGGACCTGGAAGTTCCAACCCCCATTGAGACTCTGGCAACTGTCACACCTACGAGGCAGGGCCAAGGGAGGCATCTGGAGACCCAAGACCTGGATGGGCTAGCGCTCTCTCTGTTCCTGGACCCTGGACGGTAGAGGGTGACTGAGCAGAGCTCCAGAGAACACCGCTGGACTGCAATACACCTTCCCCAGACCCCCGCCATCTACCTATCCCTTCATTTGTAAGTCACCCACTAAATAAATCTTCCTTTTAACTACGTGGAGTGGCCTTAATAATTTCACCAATAGATGACTGCCTGTATCTGGAAAGCAACAGTGGAAGAAGAGTATATGGGGTGGGGGGGTGGGGTAGAGGGGGAAGGTGGGAGAGTACTGGGAAGAGGGGAGAGAGAAGAGAGAGGGGAAAGTTTGGTTAGGATGTAAAAACAAGAAAATGAGTTTTAAAAAGTAAAAAAAAAAGCAGTAGTATTATAATGTGGCATAAAACTATGAAACCCACATGGGATTGAGCAGCCAAGTGCTTGGACAGCACTGCTCCTTGCCAGTTTATTCCCAAATATCAAATCCACACAGACAGAGCATTGGTGAAGTCTAGGCTGAGTCTGTATACACAACGTGACAAGTGAGCCAACCAAAGTGCTTAATGTAATGAGTATTTTCTTAGATTTTAAAATAAAAAAGCTGGGTCTGGTGGCATAGGTCTGCAATCCTAACATTCAAAAGGATGAGGTAGGAGAGCTGTGGGTTTGAGGTCAGTCTGGGTTACCTAGGGAGATCTTATCAAAAGAAACCTAAAATCCCACACAGTGCCTTTATGTGACATCAATAAAACATTGCTTCATGTCCTACATTTGGCAAAAAGATTTTAATGTTGACACTTACACAGGTTTTCCCTGTGTGCAAACACAATGAATTCGTTTTTTCTTTTAGCTTTATGCACCATTTTTTACATAACTAAATGACATTTGACCTTAACTCAGTTAATACACACTCATTCCTTCTACATATATTGTTTTTATGGAACAAAGCAATTTATCATCCAAGACTTCCATTATTTAAGACCAAACGTTTCTAACACCCGCCAGGTCCAGCGGCTTTTTTTAAAGGGATTATTGAGTTCATGCTGCTTTTCTAGGTACATCACTGCTCTTGATTTCTTTTGCTGGGATGAAGTAACTGACCTAGCTTCTTTCTCCCACAGAGTCTACTAAAATTGAGGCTCCTTAATGCCTCCACTGGATCTGCCTCATTTTAGATCAATAAATGTTCACCAGCAGGTTTGATTTTATCCCCAAAGAACACAGGATAATGTCTGGAGACTCTGTATGTGTGTGTGTGTGTGTGTGTGTGTGTGTGTGTGTGTGTGTGTGTGTGTGTGTTGGATGTGCCTAATTGTGTGTGGATGTGTCTGTCCATAGAGGCCAAAGAAGGACATCAAATATCCTGCTTTATCACTCTCTGCCTTATCCTCTTGAGACAGAATCTTCCTGAACTTAGAGCTAGGCTGGCAGACAGCGAGCCCCAGAGGTTGTCCTGCCTCTTCCCTCCCCCCAGCACCGAGGTTATAAGCATACATGATCATTCTTGGCTTCTTTATGTGTTTTCTAAGAATTGGAGCACAGGTCCACGTGCTTGTGAGGCAAGCATTCTTATCCACCTTACCATTTCCCCCGACATGGAGACCTTTTTCCTTGTTATACCTCAAGGGGAGGAGTCTAGGAACATGTTGTGAATGGAGGCTACCAAGTACTCCTATGCTTTACAGAATACCCCCCACTTTTGCTGAGGTTGAAAAACGATGATTTAGATTAATATTAGTCACAGGGTGACTTAGTATCTCCTATTCAGGAAGGAAGATGGCTTGACTTCAAGTCATATGGGTTTGCCCTTGTTCCTCCCTCACTCTGGCTCTCATGGCTAGGGTCCTATAATCAGGATCTTTGGTGTTCAGCTATCTCACAATTTGGACTCTGGCTAGCTTGCTTGGTGTGGTTTTTACGTGGGCAAACCATGCCTGTGGTACTTTGAACCTGAGCTGAGGCCTCAGCCAGGATCCTGCTTGTGATTTTTCAGGTAAAATGGGCCAATTCATGTTCTTTTTAACAAATTACTCCATCACCATCCTGGTTCTTACATAACTAGTCACCTGCCTGTTTGTCCATCAGCCACACTGTTACTATACCATGCTACTGTTGTATTCTCCACTTTCTAATTGCTATGCATGGAGCCTCTTCCAGGTGGTTTACAGATGGACTCTTTGGAAGTAGTCATCTAACTGAACAACTCCCTCATATGTTTAAGTCTAGTCTGGACCACACTTCCATTCCTTACCAATCCATCCAGAAGTCTAGTTTTGAGAACCTTGTTTCTTCTAGTACCGTCCTTCCTGTTGCCTGATAAACTCTTACTTTGTTTCACACAACAGATAGAACTGAACATTGTATATGAGAATAACAACAAAATTCATGGAGAAGAAAGTCATTAGATTAGGCTGGGGATATAGCTTAATAGGTAGAGTGCTTGCCAAGCAGATATAAGGTACTGGGTTTGATTCCAGCACTGCAAAAACTAGGTACAAATAATGCCGGCAGTCAAGAGGTAGAGGCTAGAGGATCAGGAGTTCAGGAACATCCTTATATAACAAGTTTGAGGTCAGCCAGGATATGTGAAATTCTGTTGGAAGAAAGAGGGGGGGGGTAAAATGGCAGGTGATAGTTTTAATGGAATGAAAAGATAGCCTACAAGAGCCTTTTGATTGAATGTTTCAACTGAGGCATCTCTGTTGTATAGATACAGTTGAGAGGTTGGAGAGTTATTTTGTTTCTCTTTGTTTCTTTAAGACATGGTCTTTCTGTAGCTAAGGCTAGCTTCAAACTTACTATGCAGCTAAGGCTAGCCTAGAACTCCTGATCTTCTTATTCCCATCACCCAAATGCTGGGTGCCACCACACAGGGCAGAAAACATTTTTTCTTTTTTATTATCTTTTTTTCTGAAACACAGTCTCATGTATCTTAGGCTTGCAATAAATTTGATATGTAGCCAAAGATGGCTTTGATTTCCTCATCTCCCCGTTTCTATGTCCGAAGTACTGGGATGAGAAGCATGCAACACCATACTTGATACCGAGTGGAGACTTCTTGTTTTTAAATCATTTTTTTAAAAAAAATTGAGACTGTAATATAATTACAACATTTCTCCCCTTCTCCCTTCCAAATCCTTTCATATACCCCCCTCCAGTCTCCTTCAACTTCATGGCATCTTTTCTCACTAATTTTTGTTGCATGCATATATGTGTTTGTATATATATATATATATATATATATATATATATATATATATATATTCATAAATATGAATAATGTTATTTGTATGTTTCCAGGGCTGACCAGTTGGCACTGGACAGCCAATTATTGTACTCTTCCTTGGGGAAGACTGCCTCTCCCTCTCCCAGCTTTCTTCAGTTGTCTGTAGTTCTTTGTGGAGGGTTTAGGCCTCATGGGCTTTTTCCTATCCAGTGTGGCATCTCCACTGGTTTATACTTGTTCAGATCATGTTTGAGCAATAATGTTGGTGAGATTTTATGGGTGTAGATAGTGATATTACCAGGAGACACAATCTCACAGCAAACTTCTTGATCTTCTGGCTCTTACTGTCTTTCAACCCCCTCTTTTATAATGTTCACTGGGCCTTAGGTATGTGAGTATTTTGCAGATGTATCCATTATGATTGGGCTCCACAACCTTGCATTTTGATTGGTTGTGGTTTTCTGTGGTGATGTCCATCTGTTTCAAAGAAAATGTTCCTTGATGAAGGGTAATAACTGTACTTACCTGTGGGTATAAGGACAAATGTTTATAGATTATTGCTAGAGATTATCTTAGGGTTTCTGTTGCTGTGAAGAGACACCATGACCATGGAAACTTTTATAAAGGAAAACATTTAATTGGGGCTGGCTTAAAGGTTCAGAGGTTTAGTGCATTACCATCATGGTGGGAAGCATGGTGGTACTCAGGCAGACATGGTGCTGGAGAATGAGCCAGGAGCTTTACATCTGGAGCATCAGGCTGCAGGAAGAGAGAGATACTGGCTTGAGCATCTGAAACTTTAAAGCCCACTCCCAGTGATGCACTTTTTCCAACAAGGCCATACCTACTCCAATAAGGCCACACATCCTAATCTTTTAAAAAATGCCATGCCATATGGGCCTATGGGGGCCATTTTCATTCAAACTACTACCACAGGGATTGTGCTGGATAAGTAAAGTAGTGGTTGTAGATTCTCCTCCAATAACCATGACTTCACTAGCACTGGGTAGTTAGTTAAGTTTCCAGTACCAGACATTCTTTTCCTCTTGTTAAGTGGATCTTAAGTCCAGTTAGAGAGCTGTTGTTTACCTTCAAGTTATGCATGCCACTGCTGTACCCATAGAGTTATCACGCCATGCTGGCTGTTGATGTGGTTCATAGACATCATAGCTGGGTAGGGCTGTGGGCTGTCTCCCTCCTTTGGAAGCTTGAGTGGAGCCTTCTGGTACCATGAAAGCTAGTACTCAGGGAGGGGGCATTCAAGTCAGCCCTAGCTCTGGGGTCTTTGGGCTCTGTGTCTGAAGTGCATGGCATTGTCAACAATAGGATTTATCTTAAAGATGGAAACTTCATAAGATCCCATTGTGACGCTTGTTGCTTTAGACAAAATGCAGAGGATCAAAAGGCAACCCAGATGACTAGGAGAAATGAGAAGCAAATGCATCATGTTATCTTGTGTGGGATTCTGGACTGAACAACAAATAAAGAAACATTAGTAGGAAAACTGGTAAATCTAAATAAAGTCTGTGATTTAGTCCATTGTAATGCAGCAATGTCAGTTTCTAAATGTTGATAAATGAGCCCCAGTCATGTAGATATGAGCTATGGTGAAACTGGGTGAGGAGTTAAAAAATAAACAATGGGGGAAATTTGGGGAATTTTCATATTGTGAAGAAACCCTTCAAACAGTATAAGGATGTGGTTTTTGTTTTGTTTTGTGAAAGGATGTGATGCCAAGACCACTTATGTCTCCTTCCCAGTCCAGAGGCTCTGTCTTGGGTCAAGACTGAGTGACAAGCAATTGGTGAGAGAGAACCTATGGCCAGTCCCCACAATCTTCCCACAATGGTTTGGAACAGATGTTTCCATGCACACGCATTGAGACAGAATCAGTTGGTACGCTAAGAAACTCACAACCACCCTCATATGTAGTTAAGTTCCTCCTAGTGTGTCATCTTTCATTAGCACAGGATTCTTCCACTCATAAACATATGAAGTCTTAGACACAGTGGCTTCACAGAAGTGTGCACCATTAGCAGAAATTCTGGGCCAGATCCCTAAAAGAAGAAAGATGTGAGCTTTACTTCAGAACATCTTCAGTGTGAGCAAGTGTCCACTGTTCTTGAATGTAATTTTTTTTCTTTACTGATAGAAAGTATGCTGCTGAAGGGGAAGGTTCTGACGGATTTAGTAAATTCATTATAGAAGAATTATAATGAACCCATATCCCTTGTGACCTTCAGATTGTCAAAGGACGCGTTCCATGTGACATCTACCAATTGTGACATTTTCCTACAGCTGGCATAATTTGGAGAAGTTGGAGAGGAGTTCCAGCAAGCATGTGGCTTAGATAATCCTCCAGGGTTTTTCCTAGGGTATTTTTCTAAGGGAATGTGAATGAGTGTAGTTTGTAGTTGTGCTCTGCAGGATAATAAGGGATCTGTACCTGCTCCATACAGCATGTGTTTGCACTCTTCAATACTAACTGTGACAAGATTTTTTAAATGGGTTGATTCAATTCTCATTCAAGGTTGTGCCTGCTTTAAAAAGCATCTATTTTTACTACTATTAGGCTATTATTTCAAAAACAAAAACATGAAATAGAGCCACAGAACCAGTGTCAACCTTGCAAGACAAAAAGGAATGATCTTCTATAAATAAGTTAGCTGGTTAGTTAAAAATCAATAACTGAACCTTGATAATAGAGACCATGCAGATGAGAAACTCATTTATTTTTCAGCCAACCAATACATTAAAAAATGGTAAGAATAATGTGCTTTCTCTTCTTTTATTTTCTCCCCATAGATCATGTTCTTCATGCTCTCTCAATATGATTCTAATTCTTTACCTGCTTATTCCTGCTAGGAAGACCTGTGTGCCTGTGTTACAAAGTGCTGAACATGGAAGAATTGGCTTCCATTTTATAGCTCTGTGGTGTGTCTGGGGCCATATAAAACATAGTCAATAAATTACAAAGCTGATGCTCCTAATTTCCTTAGGGAGTTCCAGAACACTCTCCAACATGCAGTTTCAGCATTTGGCATCACACATTCAGAGACTGGGGGAATTGGCACTGTCTTGATAATAATGCTTCAAAATAAGCTGTTAGTGGCATTTTCAATTAGATGGAGGTAGTTCAGAAAACGATACCTCAGTGTATGACACCTTGGTAGCCTGAGAACCTTGAACTGAGGGAGACTGAAAAGGCACAGAAGCAAAACCAAAACAACAACAAAAAATTGTGATGAGTTTTTGCATCCCCCATCTTTGAAACTTTTTAACCTCCCTAAATTGAGTCTGAAACAGGCATTCCTCTTCCCAAAGGTGGTTCAAATTAGACCTGTCTCCTCTAAGAAAGCCCCTACCCTTCTCTGTTCCAGAGTAGCTTTCCCTACAGAATGCTACAGAAGAGCCTGTGAAGAATCTGAACAGACAGGCCTTTCTGAGTATCCCTCCCAGTCCACTGCCATTGGATTAAAGCCCTCTGTCTAACCACATTTCCACATGATTCTTCATTCTTCACTGAAATTAAGCATAAAAAACAATTTTTCCATTGGTCTCATGCTCTCCATTTTTGAGATACTTTTGTTACATAAAACTTTGATTAAATAAGTTTGTTTCTCTTGTTATGTTTTTTCTTGAGATTTTCTGATCCTGCAATAGCAATGATGCTGTAATCCTGAGTTGCCCAACCTCATCCTATTGATATTTTATGCTAAAGAACACATGACTTGGGAGGTCAAGGGAGTTGTCCTGTTTATAGTTGGATGTTTACTGGTGTCTACTTGATAGATGCCACAGGCTTTCTTCACATTTTTATATACAAACAATTTCTAGACATTGCTGAATGGCCCCTGTGAAGCACAAACCACTCCCTTTCACCATTTGAGGACCACTTCTATAAAATAAAAACAAAAACACAAACAAATACAGGCAGCCTGTGTGTGGTGGCGCACGCCTTTAATCCCAGCAGTTAGGAGGCAGAGGCAGGCGGATCTCTGTGAGTTCCAGGACACCATGATCTATATAATGAGTTCCGGGACACCCAGGGCTATGTAAAGAGACTCTTTCAAAACAACAATAGTAGTAAAACAAGACAATTGTTGTTGTGGAATATTCCTTTACACTGTGTGAAGATATGTCACTGTGATTGGTTTTATAAAAAAAGCTGAATGGCCAATAGCTAGGAAGGGTTCCCAGGCACAGAGGATACTGGAAAGAAGAAAGGCAGAGAAGTCAGCCAGATATGAAATGAGTCAGACACACAAAATGGGATAGAAGTAAAAACCACATGGTAGAATGTAGATTAATAAAACTATTGGTTAATTTAAATTATATAAGCTAGTTAGAAACAAGCCTAAGCTATAGGCTGAGCGTTTATAATTAATTTAAGTCCCCATGTGGGGAGCTGGTAGGTGGGACAGAAAATCCACCTACACATGATGGCATCATGAATGTTTTTTCTTACATTGTTCTCTGTGTCTTCTATGCTTGAAAGAGCTCACAATTTTGAAAAGATTACACATTGAAATAGTTGACCTAGAGTTGCTAGGGAAGAAGCCAGAAAGAGAAAACAAAAAGAATGATGCTTCAGGTGAAAAGATTTTAGAAGACCACATGTTCCTACTCTCTGTGCAATGTAGATAAGATGCCCCAAACACACAATGACATAAGCACATGGCATGAGATGGCCACACACTTCATGTCTTAGTCAGGGTTTTATTGCTGTGAAGAGACATCATGACTACAACTCTTATAAAGGAAAACATTTAACCAGGGCTGGCTTACAGTTCAGAGGTTTAGTCTATTATCCTTATCATAGGAAGCATGGTGGCATGCAGGTAGACATGGTGCTAGAGGAGAAGCTGAGAGTTCTACATCTGGATCTGCAGGCAGCAGAAGAGACGGCCACATCGGGCATGGCTTGAGCATCTGAGACCTCAAAGCCTGGACCCAGTGACCACTTCCTCTGACAAGGCACATGTACTCCAACAAGGCCACTCCCTATGTGCCCATGGGAGCCATTTTCTTTCAAACTACCACACTTTGTGAGTCTTCCTAATGACCATGGGTACCTCAGAGAAGGCTGCTACAGTTTAAACCATAGGTACCAACACACTAGAACAAAAACAATTGAGAAGAGAGTCAGTGAATCCAAGCTCAGGTAAATAGTCCAGCTTTGCCAAAAGAGGCAAGGGCGAGAAGACTTAGCCAGTCAAGAATGTGTTTCTTGGCTAGAAACTTTTCTTTCTTTCTTTTTTTTTTTTTTTTTTTTTTTTGGTTTTTTGAGACAGGGTTTCTCTGTGTAGCTTTGCGCCTTTCCTGGAACTCACTTGGCAGCCCAGGCTGGCCTCAAACTCACAGAGATCCACCTGGCTCTGCCTCCCGAGTGCTGGGATTAAAGGCGTGTGCCACCACCGCCTGATCAAAACTTTTCTTTAAAAATGTAAGTTGTAATTCACATGATATAAAATCCAGCTTTTAAAGATTGTGTGTATGTATGTTCATGTATGTACAGACACATGTGTGTTCACTTGTGTGTGTGGAGGCCAGAGGACCATCCAGCTACCTATCTCTGCCTCCTCAGCGGTAGGAGTACAAGCATACACCTACCACACCCAGCTTTTTCACCTGGAATCTGGGCTCAAACTCAAGTCCTCATGTATGGACAACAAGCATTTTACTGACTGAGCTAACCCCCCAGCCTCAATCTATTAAACCTTTAAGCCTTTAACAGACTTCACAGATCTTAGTGTATCTACAGTGCCATGCAGCTGTACCCTCTGCTTTAGCTGTGTTTCCCGTTTCTATGATAAAATACTCTGAGAGAAACAACTTAAGGGAGAAAGCGTTTCCTTTGGCTTAAAGTTCCAGCTCATAGTCCAGCACGGCCTGGAAGTGACAGGAGCAAAAGCTTGAGGAACCTGGTCTCCCTGCATCTGGACTCAAGAAGCAGAGAACAATGCATGTTTCTGCGCTACTCACTTTCTTCTTTTTTATATTTTAACATTTTTATGTGTGTGTGTGTGTGTGTGTGTGTGTGTGTGTGTGTGTGTGTGTGTCTTTGTGAGTGTATGCTTCATATGTGCAGGAGCACACAGAGGCCAGAGGAGTGTTTCCAATCCCCAGGAAATGGAGTTACAGGTGGTTGCAAACTGCCCAACATGAGTTCTAGGGATCGAACTCGGTCCTCTGCAAGAGCAGCAAGTGCTCTTAACAACTGAGCCATCTCTCCAGCCACACATTTTTTTCTCCTCTTTAAAATAAGGTTCAGAATCTCAGTCCATGAAGTTGTTCCAACTGTGGAGGGCAGGTCTTCTCATTTCAGTTAATCTAATCAAGAGAATCCCCCAGAGGCATGCCAGGAGTTCATCTCTCTTCCAAGTGATTCTGGATCTCATCACGTTGATGACTGAGATTAACCATCACACCTTTTAATCCTCAAGCATTTCCATCATCCCCAAAGAAATCCATATCCAAGGATATATAGCAGAAAGACAAAGGAAACTATCAAGGGGTTAAATTTTATTTTTTTAAAAAATGAACAGATATCCACTTGAACTATTTAATTACTAGTATTTCCAATCACAAAATAAACCACATCTTTTGTCTTCCAAAAGAAGACTGAATCCAAAGTATTATTTTGTTATATTAGTCTCTTTTTTTCTGTGCTTGAAATAGTTCACAATGTTGAAATGGTCAATTGGGAGAATAGGTCATGTCTTAGTTCATTTTCTATGGCTATAATGGAATATCTCAGGGTTAGTAATTTATAAAGGAAGTAGGTTTAATTTGGTTCATGGTTTAGAAGACAAGGACTTCCAAGTACATGGCGCCAGCATTTTTCTTGGCTGCTGCTGAGAGCCTTGTAGTGCTTCAACTTATGACAGAAAGTAGAAGATTAAGTGGGTAAGTAAGGAAAAAAGAAAGAGGAATTAAACACCAGTAACAACTAACCTATCCATTCAGGAAAGACATTGATTCATTCATGAGACTTCTGTCCCTGTGAACTGAACACTGTCCATTGGGTCCCACCTGTCAATGTTACCATACTGAGGAATTAAGATTCCAACACATGGACTTTTAGGAGGTGCATGCTCAAACTACTGCAAGCTAATATTAAAAGTGATAACACAGGAGTAAAGAAAATCCCCCAAATCATTCAATACTGGTGGAATTTCTTCTATTTTGTTTTCTTGAGACAGATTCTTTTGTTGCCAAAGCTGACCTTAAACTAGCTAAGTAGCCTAGAATGATCTTGAACTCCTGATCTCCCTGCCTACAGCTCCCAAGAACTGAGATTACAGGCATGTGGCACCACAATCAGCTGGAATTTCTTCTTTGCATGCTTTAATAATTTCTTTTCCAAACTATAATGTCCTACTTCATCTTATGCTGAAGTGGGGCTTCTTCTCCTCTTTTCTAGCTTCTGGATCCAATTCCACATTTATTTGGAAGAAGACATCAGAGAACCCAAAATGCCAAATTCCTACTGCTCTGCAGGGGCTTCTTCAGAAATGAATTACAGAGTTCCTATAAGCTGGCATTTCCTCCGTTATAAAACTTGACTGCTGAAGGAAGACTCTTCTGTCCAAGGGCAAAGACCTGGTTTTCTGACAGTGCCAAAAGAGACAATTGCCAAGAACATATGTCCTCTACTTTCCATATACATTTTGGCTTCTGAAAACTTCACTTCTCAGCAGACATGATCAAAGATGTTTATATACTGTGGCTGGTAAGGATGCTGGCAGAAACTGATAAAATTCAACTTTACTATTTTCAACTATTAGTGCTATTGTATACTAAATATTGTCTTGGTAGATTTTTTTCTATTATGTAGGATTGTATTGCAATAAACTTCACATGTATGAAGCATACAAATCTTAGCTGGCCATCCAATGAATTTTGACACATTCCTATCACACAACCTTAACCCCAAATCCTATGAAAATGGGTTTTTAGCTTCATTCTAGAAGGTTTCCTCTTGCCCCCTTCTTCCCAGACCCATCTCCTAACTTCCTTTTCCTCTTTAGAGGTAATTGCTACCTGATTCTTTTTCTCCCATCTTGTTGAATTTTGATGTATCTGGATGTAGGGGAGGGAGGAAGCAAATTTCTCAAAGTTCTTATTTATTATACTGGAAGCCCAATTCTCACAAGTGGGCTTTTCATTCAGGTCTTACTGAAATCCATTTTTCCCAAAGTTAGTTCTGCATCCAGGGGTATAATAACCTTCATGTTATGTTTAGGAACCGCCACTACTTAAGATCCAGGGACAGGGGTACCTTAGTAACAAAGCCAAGACAGAAAAGTTTCAAATCTACCCAGTAAGAACTTCCAAATTTTATGTCCACATTTTATAGCAAGAGGCTGCAGAAGGGGATCAGACCTTCCGGCCTATCTCCAGCTTGGACTGGCTATGACCTTGGAGAAATTACTTCCCATGCCTGGATTTTCAGCTGTCAAACGAATGCCACTATATTGATTTCCACTATAATGGATGGTGTAAATCTGGCAGCTGGTATTTGGGATGATGGCTTGTTTATGGTGTCTCAGTCTTCTTCAGGCTCAAGGAAAGAAAGTGATCCCGGTCTGTGAAGTCTAATAAAATGAAACAAACTCCTTATATCACACTGGAAGATTTGGCAGAGTAAGTTCAGTGACAAAATTAGCCTTCAACTTATGTGCCGCTTCACAAGGGAATGATAGGCTTACTCGAATGTTCCAGAATTTTCATTTATTAGCACATACATCTTGTTATTTTGGTTATTTTTCAGCTTCCACTGTTCAGAAATATGCAAAAAAAAGAAAGCCAGTGTGACTCCCTGACTCTGCTGAAGTTGCTTCTGTGTTGTTTTGTTCATTAGAACGCTTAGGAAGGATTCAGTTTTATTTGCTTCATACAATAAAATAGCTACAAATGGTAATGACTCCAAAATGGTACTTTGTTCCCAAAGAATCACATGCCGGAACATTGAGGGGGCTGACTTCTGCGGTGGGAACTCAGCTGCACCATTTGTTCTGACAGGAACCAGCATCTCTCCTCTCTGTAAGCAAGTCATTCTCCTTGGCAGTCTCTTTTCTTCCCTTGTTGAAGTCTGTAGACCCTATGTGGCCTTTGTTCCCATGCCTTCTTTTTCCTACTTATGTCCTGCCCACAAAGATACAAGTAGAACCTCAGCATGGGTACGAAACAGAAGCAATCAACAAGTCAAGCAAGCAAACCATGCGGTCACAAGCCCTGGGGACTGAATCCAGGGTCTCACTGACTCAGGCAAGTGCCCATTACTGATCTATATTCTTAGCTATAGAAACCTTTTCTCTCCTCTCATGCTCAGTTGGGAGGCAAGTTCATTTTGAATGTGAGGTTTATATGATTGGCACCTCACTGTACTCTCCAAAACCATGTGTGGGTAGTGATGGTCATTCTAGCTTGAGATGGGAAATAACATCCTCCACATGTGTCTAGAATTTGAGATAGTGGGAACACCCAAGAGGATCCAGGGAGTCAAGCTTGGAATGTCTGCTGTGGGGCTTGAGATCTGATTATCCTCAGCTGGAATGAACTGAGCAATGAGGCCCTGTGTGTTCGGGAAGTTTCTCTGTTTACAATGTGTCTCTTGTTACAGTGACACATGCACTTCCACCCCAGAGATCTTGCGAAGGTGCAGGTTCTGACCCAACTGTTAGAGTCCTGGAGAAGTCCCACAAAAGACCACCATCCACAAACGGAATCAGCAAGAGTGTTAATTATTCCAATATACTGGGACCGTCCATCCCATACAAAGGCAAAATGGTGATGACCCCAAGAGAGAAGTGAGGGCTCCTTTGAAGCCTAACTAAGGAGAGTATCCTAAGGTAGTTAGGTCGCTTTAGATATGATTGGCTCAAGCAAGTGGCAGTATCATATTAGTACATTCTAATTGGCCAGGGATAGTTAGAGGCTGGTCAGAGTACAGTTTTCCATTTTGGGGCAGTTTTGGGCAAGTTCCAGCCTTAATCCTTGAGCTGCTGTGGAGACTGGCTGGCCTAGCACATCTGACTATGGGAGCTGGCTCAGTGACCCAGGCTTGGTGTGTCTTATGTCCCTTGTCCCTGTTGTCAGAGACACCAGTGATTAATTGCCCCTTATTTGTGGCTGTTCTTCAAGAACTGTCTGATTGGTTCTATAAAGCAGGAACCGAGGCCTAATTCTCCAAGAGAAGACTAAGCAGCCTGTGTAGCTTGAGTTTTCCTGCCTTGCCCAGAGTCAGGACAAATCTTTGTCACCTGCCAGTCCCACAGCTGCTCAGACCCAACCAAGTAAACACAGAGACTTATATTGCTTACAAACTGTATGGCCATGGCAGGCTTCTTGCTAACTGTTCTTATAGCTTAAATTAATCCATTTCCATAAATCTATACCCTGCCACATGGCTCGTGGCTTACCAGCATCTTCACATGCTGCTTGTCATGGCGGCGTCTGGCAGTGAGTCCTTGTGCCTTTCTGTTCTTTCTTTTCTCCTCTCTGTTAGTCCCACCTATACTTCCTGCCTAGCCATGGGCCAATCAGTATTTTATTTATTGACCAATCAGAGCAACACATTTGCCATACAGAACATCCCACAGCAAGCCTGTTATGGCATCTGCTTGGTCTTCTCATCAACAGGGCAGAGGTGGGGCCTGAGATTGCTGCTATAGGGGATGTGCAGCTCTGAAGAACACAATCTGTGGCCAGGTATGAGTGAAGTGCTTAGTTTTATAAAATCTCATGGAATTCTCACAAAAGCAGATGAGGATACAATGATTTCAATGTGGTAAAGAAGGAAACCTGGAGATGTCAGGAGAATGCCTGATGTACAGCTAGTGACTGCCGGAGCTGAGTTTCTATTGCTGTGATAAATATCATGAGCAAAAGCAACCTGGGGAGGAAAGGATTTGTTTCATCTTACAACTCTTAGTTCATACTCCATCACTGAGACAAGTTAGGACAGGAACTCCAGGCAGAAACAGGAGAAGAGACCATGGAGGAACACTGCTTACTAGCTTGCTCCCTATGGTTTGCTCAGCTTGCCTGCTTGGTTGCTTGGTTGCTTGGTTGCTTGGTTGCTTGGTTGCTTGGTTGCTTGGTTGCTTGGTTGCTTCCTTCCTTCCTCCCTCCCTCCCTCCCTTCCTTCTTTCCTTCCTTCCTTTCTCTTTCTTCCTTCATTTCTTCTTTTCTTTTCTCTTTTATTATCTAAAATATTTTTTTAATTTAAATATATTTTGAACTTGTTCTTCCCCAACCCCAAGTCCTTCTAGGTCCTCTCCCGCTCCCTACCGCTCCCTATCCATTCATCTTTAAGTTCTTTCTCAAAAAAACAAAAACAAAAACAAAAAACAATCCAGACCCCAATACAACAACAAAACAACACCCAAAAGGAAAGAAACCAAACCAAGCCAAACCAATCCTCCAAACTTCTTGTGAGACTTCTAACAGTAGGAGCAGGGGCTGTCTCTGACGGGGTTGCCTGCTTTGGGAACCCTTTCCTCCTACAGGGTTGCCTTGTCCAGCCTTAATAGGAGAGGAGGTGCCTAGTCTCACTGCAACTTGATATGCCATGACTGGGTGATATCCATGGGAGGTCTGCCTTTTTCTAAGGAGAAGTGGAGGAGTGGATGGAGGTGGAGTGGGGGGAGGGATTGAGAGGAGAGGAGGGAAGGGAAACTGTGGTCAGGATGTAAAAACAATCAAATAAATAAATAAACCCCACAAAACTGTAACCAAATGAAAGCACACAAAAAACTGTGGAGACCACTATATGTTGGCCAACTGCTGAACATAAGGTCTGTCCTGAAGTGGTTTATTGGAGAAAATTGATTTTCCCTCTTCCAGCAAGTATAAGTGACAATTCATTTATTAACCTTTACCCTAGTGGCTAGGTTTTCATTCATTTATTCATTCATTCATACAGTCACTCATTCATTCATTTTTAACAAAATAAAATATAATAAGATAAAACAAAAATGATCACATCAAAGTCAGACAAGACAAACTAACAGAAGGAAGGAACAAACCCAGGAGAAGGCAAAAGAATCAGAGACCCACTCATTCACACACTCAGGAATCCCATAAAGACACTCAACTTGAAGCTATGATATATACGCAGAAAACATAGTGTAGACCTGTGCAGAGCTGTGCATGCTTCAGCCTGCTTTCTTACACAGCCCAGGACTACTGCCCAGGGGTGGCACTGCCCACAGTGAGTTGGGCCCTCCTATGTTAATCATTAATCAACAAGATGCCCCACAGGCCAATCTGGTGGAGACCTTTTATTCTATTGAGGGTCCTTCCCAAATGTGTCAAATTGACAAACACTAACCAAGACAATGAATAAACTCGAGAGTACTGGGTTCTTTAAGAAATGAGGGGAGTCATTTAAACAAGTATTTCTCAGAGTGTGGACCCCAGCCTCTCAGCATCTTCTGGAAACATGTTGGACACAGAAATTTTCAGGTCCCATTTCAGACCGAGTCCATTAGCAACTAAAGGTGCCACCTTGTAACCTAAACTAGTCAACTTCCCTCAAGTGACTCTGCTGAACACTCAACTTCGAGACCACTAAGTCAAAACAGTGCTGATGAACCAGTAATGTGTACATGAATCACCAAAGAATGTGTTCAACAGCAGATTCTGATCCCGCAGGTCCAGAGTACAGGGGGAAGTGGTACTCTTCCCACAAGCTCCCAGATGCTGCTGATATAGCTGCCCCTTGGACCACGCTTTGGATACAAGGAATAGGGTTAGCTTTCCCCCAAGTAGCAAGACTCCAGTAAGTGGTCTGTGGGTTTTACTCTTCATACGATGACTGGGTTATGAGAAAGAAGGGCACATTCCTGCATTTAACCATACAACTGGCTAAAAGCAGGAAGCTCCGAATTCAACATAAAAGTTCTGCGACGAGCAAGAATGCAGTAATATGCCAAAAGACAAGATGTGCAGTTATTTCAAATAGAAAATTCGATAGAGTTCAGCACTGCCCTTAAAAGAACGTTGTTCCTACAAAGACTCAATTCACTGAGACTTACAGCCTTCCTGTGTCTTTTCCTTAGGTGTGACTCTATTGGTCCATCTTGTCTATGAAAATAGCACATCTAACCAGCTAATTTCCTCTACTGAAATACTCCTTGAGACCAAAGAACATGCAGTTCCAAGTTCAAGTTCATTACTTACTTCAATACAGAGGAATAAGAGAATCAAAGTGACAGTTTGTCACTTACAGTGACTTCTGGGCCTGCTGACAAATGTGTTTAGTTTGGTGTGACCCTGTTTGACACTTTCTTCTCCCTGCCATATGTACCCAATATAGCCAGAATCTGTGTGGTGTTTTTTTCCAAGAAAAGCCTTTTTCCATTACAGAGTCAAGAGATAACTGGAGTTTTTAAGGTAAATCCTGGGCCCTAGTAGCCCTAACAAACTAAGCTGTGTTACTGTCCCTAATACACACATTGAAAAGATGGGTAATTGTGAAAGGCTGAGAAAGGAGACTTAACTGATGTGGCCATATTGGGAAGGGGGACAAATGAAGGGATCCATGACCACAAGTCTGTCTGGAGGACACTAACGTGAGTTTTCAGTTTAAACAGAGGAAGAAGTGAGGCAACAATCAAGAGGCTTGTATAATTAGCATTCCTGTCCAAGGTGTGGTCTGGTTGACCATGTTCAGTTCCGGTTCTGCAAGGTGTTCCAAAGAAGTCCTGCAAACTGTTATTTTTAGAGGGATCAGTCCAGTTCCTAGAAGATGATCACTTCTGTACCACGGTGCAGTCCTGCCATCCCAGTTAACAGCTATCATCTCTGGAGAATGGGGAGGCTGTCTGCCCTGGAAAGTCCTGCTATTGAAGGATCTAAGGTAATTCCAATACAGATGTTTAGGACAATGATTCATCTCTGTGTCTTCAGCCAAAGTAAAAGAGGCAGATACAAAGCAAAGACAGTGAAGCCAGGCTTTCAAACTGCTTCAGCTATGCCTAAGTGAAGAGTCAATGCTTTTTAGCGAGAACAACTTGGGCATGCATGTTTCAAGCCTGCCTCGTAGCTCTCTCGCTTGAGCCTCGCATAGAGTTTTCCTTCAGGACTCACTGTGCCTCTCAGATTTGACTTCTTTTTGTATCATAAAGCTTCCACTTTCCAAAGCCAGACACACTGAGTGATACTACAACCTTGCTTTTACAATGACCTTCCTCCTCTGCACATCACTTATCATCCCACATTTTCTCATTGCTTTGATGGCTGCCCACTGTTTTGTGTCTGGTTGATAGTTCCAGGAAAAGAAAGACATTCTTTGTTTTATATTTGGGTAGCTTTTCAATGTGAAAACATAGCTGATCCAGTATATTATGTTGAGGCCTTAAAAACTGAGATAAAGGAAAGATAGGTGGTTTGAGGCCTGCCAATTCAGACAGCAGGATTCTTCTGTTGTCTACTCAAGAGAAGATTCTTGGTCCATTTCTGCAGAGTGGTGAGTGATCATTAAACAGGCATAATGAATTTTCATTTTCTCTATTGTCTTAATAAAGTATCTTAAGCATACCTGAAAGACACTTTTTTCACTAAAAGACATTTAGTGGGTATTTTAAATCATTTTCCCTAGATAAAATTTTATATATTGATAGTTTAAGATAGTATACAAAATAAAGATTTTTATTGTGGCATTTTCATATATATATGTATATGTATATGACACACACACACACACACGCACACACACACGGTATTTATTATACTATTATAGTTAGCTTTTATTTATCCCCAACTCTCAATGCCCTACCTCATCCACTCTGCCATTGTTGTAGTAATGGTTTTTTGTTGGCACATAACATAATTGTCCTATCTTGACCTAGCCATGACAACAGAACAAATACCACAATACTGTGGTAGCTAGATCTATGGCAATGATAGTGGGACTTGGAATAGTATTGTCAACTTGACAGTATTGAGAATCAGCTAAGAGACAATGGTGATGTCTGTTGGCATGTCCCTGCACATGTCTGTGAGAGTTTCTGTATTAGGCAAATTGGGGTGGGAAAATCTACCCCAAATGTGGGTGGCACCATTCCATGCACTGAAGTCCTAGAGCAGTGGTTCTCAACCTTTCTAATGATTCAGCTCTTTAATACAGTTCCTCATGTTGTGGTGACCCCCAACCATAAAGTTATTTTTGTTGCTAATTCATAACTGTAATTTTGTAATTTTGCTACTGTTAATGAATTGAAATGTAAATATTTTTTGGAGATAGAATTTTGCTGGAGAGGTCACAACCCACAGGTTGAGAATGCTTAAAAGGAAAAAGCCATCCATGAATCAATGTGCATCACTTTTGGCTTCCTGACTTCAGATGAAAGGCATTCAATGCCTCATAGTCCTCCTGCCACGATACACTGTACTCTCAAGCTGTAAGCCAAAACACACCATTCCTTATGTTTGTTTTGTTTGGTATTTTGTCATAGCAACCTGAAAAGTAAATGATATAGGGCTATTGACATTTCCTAGTCAAAGGAGGGGCAGAACGGTCACAGGACCCTCACTAGGGATTCCAGCATTATAGTCACCTGCTGTCCCCTTGCTGCAAGTAATCCTGGGTGATGCTAGAGTACAGGTGAAGTAGGTGGTTAACAGAAAGTGGGACTTCATGATGTAGCTTCACTCAGGTCTACATTTTTATGGTAAGATAGCCATTTTGGGTCTCCCCTGATCCTGTAAGTAACTCTTCACTTATGCTCCTGTAAGTAAGCCAAATAATCTCATTGGTTCACCAAGCTAGACTTGGGGTTAAATTGTTACCTTGATCTGTCTGTCGGTGCCCTTGCTGGGGTAAATGTGCATTTGTTCAAATCTTTCCAGGGAAAAAGTAACATGATGACAGAATATCCATTCCATCCCCTTATATCACACTTTTGTATTTGATTACTGAGAGCAATCTTCATCTGATGGTTTCAAGTGAACTATGTGCAAGCACTGGATAATATTTTCTTGTCTGGATAACTAACAATGAATTTATATACCCACTTATAAAAGGCTTTCTTACTTACTTCTAACTTTGGAAATTGTGAAAATCTATAAAGAGCTGTGAAAAAAAGTGACACAACTTGAAGTATCTGCTAGATTTTGTTCACCAAGTTTTTCACATTGCCAGTGCACAATTCCTTCCCCATTTTTCACTTTCATCAAAGCACATCATATCCACTTTTCATAGGTTTCTGCCCATAAATCCTCAGACTAAAATGAAGTTGCCAGTGTAAATTTCAATCTCATGAGGAGCCAAAAGACTGCAACTTTTGAATTTGATAGAGCATTGATTGTACAACACTGACAGGAAATGCAGGAGTAGTAATTTGTTTGTTTTAGATGATTTGAATTATTTAGTGAAAAATGTAAATGGAATTCTATTTTCACAGTGATCTGAATGTCAGGTAGTATTAGGAAAGACATCATGATTAAGTTTCCAATGAGTCAGAGATCTATTTCCACCCATCTTGTTCCAACACTTCCCTGGTTAGTCCCTTACCAGATACCACCTGGGCTATTACATTAATTTTTCCTTCCTTCTGCCTCAAAGTCATCCTCACTATAATCCTGAAACTTTCTTCTGTTTTTGCCTCCTGCCAGTACACATTTGATTCATCTTTGGTGAGTCTCTGTTCTGACTTCATGCTGGGGATGATGATTCAGCTTTCTACACATGGTGGGCCACAGAGGATTTGTGTATTTGCTCTTCACAAGGCTCATTATAAATAAACATTTGGACATCCTGGTGTGACATAATCATGGCAGCTTTAGTTGATGCCACTGAAACTTTCAAGTACAGTCCCACCCAATGTGCCAAACATGTCAGACTCCTGAGCCTATGGAGTTACTCATTAGATCCTGGGCCATGTTGATTCCTCCAGATTGTGAATATTGCTCTCAGATGGAGATGTATATGCAAGAAGCTTGCTGGGATCAGTACCTATAAGAGGCATAGAGTTGAACTGCAAAGAACTTTGTGACAGAGGTCACAGTCAATTTGCATAGGGGTCATACCTTTAGAATCCAGAGAGCATATGTGTGTGTGTGTGTGTGTGTGTATATATATATATATATATATATATATATATATATATATATATATGTATGTATATATGTGTGTGTGTGTGTGTATATATGTATGTATATATGTTACATATATACACATATATGTAACATTGATCTAAGAAGCATCCTTAGTAAGAGGACAGCAACAGCCAGTGACCAGCAGGAACTCCCAGTAGCAACGGATAGAAATGATGCATGGTACTGAAGAATGTTTTGAGAGGCATTCTTGGCAACCTCTGTGCATGTGGAGGAGGCTCTCTCCAGGAAGGACTGAGCAATTGTTTCACTCATTCGTATCTATCTGTATTTTCTTTGTTGAAGCTTCTTTATTTTTTATTGTATCCATTTGATGTGTGTGTGTGTGTGTGTGTGTGTGTGTGTGTGTGTGTGTGTGTGTAAGTGCGTGTGCGCACACGTGCACACGTGCACTTACACATCACTGGATTGCATGTATGGAGATCAGAAGACAACTTTGTGAAGTTCATGCTCTCTACAGTGTGGATTCCAGGGATAAGGTTGAGGTCCTCAGGCTTGGTGGCAAGTGCCTTAACCCACTGGGCCATCTTACCATCCCTGCAACTTTGTAATTTTTGTTTGTTTTGTTTTCTTTTTTAGGGGCAGGAATAAGTTCTTTCTTTTTTTGGTGTGTGTCTTAGTTAGGGTTTCTGTTGCTCTGAAGAGACACCATGACCACAGCAACTCTTATAAAGGAAAACATTTAGTTGGGGTTGCTCACTTAGAGTTCAGAGGTTTAGTCCATTATCATCATGGTGGGACATGGCTGTGTGTAGGCAGATGTGGTGCTGGAGTAGCTGAGAGTCCTACATCTTGATCGGCAGGCAGCAGAAGCAACTCTGTGTCACAATGGGTATCTTGCAGGCAGCAGGAAGTGGTCTGTCTCACTGGATGTGGCTCCACTCCCTTTGGGGGGCATTTTCGTTAAAATCACCACATTCCACTCCCTGGCCCCCAAAGACTTACAGCCATATCATAATACAAAAATGCATTTGGTCCAACTTCAAAAGTCCCATAGTCTATAACAGTCTCAAACTTATTTAAAAGTATAAAATTCAATGTCTCTTCTGAGATTCATACACTCTAACTGTAATCCCCTATAAAATCAAAATAAAAAAGCTGATCGCATACTTCCAACATATAATGGCACAGGATATACATTACCATTCCAAAATGTAGGGAAGGGAGCATAGTGATGAAATACTAGACCAAAGCAAGACCAAAAATCATCTGGGTAAACACCCAATTCTGCATCTCCATGTTTGATGTCAAATACTCTTCGGATCTCCAACTCTGTTCAGCTTTGTTGACTGCAACACACTTCTCTCTCTTGGGCTGGTTCCACCCCCTGTTAGCAGCTCTCCTCAGCAGGTATCCCATCGCTCTGACATCTCCATCATCATGGAGTCTCCAAGGCAATCCAGACTTCAAATTCACAGCTTTGCAAAATGACCTCTTTAGGCCTCTATTCAGGGACCCCCTGACACATGCCTGGCCTCAGCAGCTTTTCTTAGTCCTGGAGGAAGTCCATAATGCCTTTCTCCTATCCTTGACTCTAAAGCCAGAACCACGTGGCTGATGCTGCCAAGTTCAGCTGCTTGCACTTTCACTGCCTAAGCTTGGCTGTCCTGAAACTGGATCTGTAGACCAGGCTGGCCTCAAACTCAGAGATCCACCAGCTTTTCCCTTCTGAGTGCTGGGATTTAAAGTGTGCCCCCACCACACCCAGCTCTAAACTTTTCTTTAATTTCTTTCACAAGTTGGAAAGTTATCTGGGTGGGATCTTGCCCTGAGGTCGCCACTCCCTTTATTCCATTTCTTGATCTGTTATCTCCTTGAACACAGGACTTAGTTCCATTCCATTTTTTTGGTGCTCTTTTTCTTCTTAAATTTTATATTTTGTAGTTTATCCTGTTCAGCTTGTTCCTTTTCATTATAAATCGTCATTAAAGTTACCACTAATATCCAAATGGTAGAGTCTATACTAGGTTGTTTTGAGATTTCCTCTGCCAATGGAATTAATCCAAACCTTCATTTTAGTCTCAGGCAAACTCTTTGGACAAGAGCAAAAGGCAGCCACATTCATCAGCAAAATATCACAAGAATGATCTCTAGGCTATCTATTAATATTCTTCTCCTCTGAAACCTTCTTTAGGTAGTCCCCCACAGTTCATCAAATCACACTGAGCACCACTGTCTTCAATGCTTCTACTAGGATGACCCATTAAGCAGCATTTAAAGCATTCAACTGCTTTTCTAATCCACAGTCCCAAGATCCATATTCCTTCAAACAAAAACATGGTCAGGCCTATCACAATACTCCAGTCCCTGGTACCAACTTCTGTCTTAGTAAGGGCTTCTATTGCTGTGAAGAGACACCATGATCACATCTATTCTCATAAAGGAAAACATTTAATTGGGGCTCACTTACAATTCATAGGTTCAGTCCATTAGCATTATGGTGGGGCATGGCAGTGTGCAGGCAGACATGGTACTGGAGAAGTGAATGAGAGTCCTACATCTTGCAGGTAACAGGAAGTGGTCTGCCTCACTGGGTGTGGCTTTAGCATATATGAGACCTTAAAGCCCACCTCCACAGTGACACACTTCTTCCAACAAGGCCACACCTACTCTAACAAAGCCACACCTCCCAATAGTGCCACTTCCTTTAGGGGTCATTTTCTTTCAAACCATCATAGAATGCATTAACTGTGCATTTCCATACATGCATACAAGGTACATGAAGATACCATCAGACCACAAACTTTATCTCTTTATTTTTGAATCTGTACCCAGCACAGTATCTGGTATGAGAAAGAAGAAGCCCTAGTTTCAGTTCCTAGCACCACAGAAAAATAAGCATGATGGCACACACCCTTAATTCTAGTGCTGAGGAGGTAGAAGCTGAAGGATCAGAAGTTCACAGTCATCCTCAACAACATAGCAAGTTTGAGCCTAGAGCACATGAGACCTTGCCTCAAAAACCAAATAAAATAGGTCCAGGAAGATGGCTCCATGCATTAAAGTTTGCCCTGCAAACTTGATGACCTTTGACCTCTACACATGTTCTGTGGCACACTTGTACTCACTACATCACACACGACAATAATTGAAAATTTAAAAAACAAAAGATTTACAAATTTTAAGTAATGATTTTATTATGATTAGATGTAGCTTCTTCATTTTCTCTTGGTCACCAAAACGTGTGTATTAATAAGGTGTAAAATATTTCTAAGATCTTACATTCAATGTTGATTAGTTTTAATTACTTGTTTTCCATCTAAAACACTGTCTATTAAATCTCTTGGCTATGATGGAAAGATTCTGCACTGTCTAGCATAGACTTTGATCTGCTCTGATTTGCCTTGGTGGCTGAGTGTTCTGGTACCAAGAACATAGGCCCTGGGCTAAAAAAAAGATCAGGAAGGCAAGATCTACTCATTCCGGTGCTATGATAGATGTGACTCCTTATGGGGAAAGTCAAACACTGGTCATCCAGGTGGAGGGATATATTCTGCAACTCCACTGTACATCCATTCTAGAAATTCACTCTAGGTAAGCAGTTTCCTCAATGTGGACTGTTTGGGAATTGCTGTGGCCTATTTAAGTTCTCTATGGCCTGTCATTTGTGATGTTTACTCAGTGAGATCATTGAATAGATGGAGTTTGCTTTCAATATTTGAGTTAAAGCAAAATAAGTTAAATGGGACTCATTTATCCATCTTATCTTTTAAAATGGCTGAAGGACATTTTAAATTATTAATTTTTATTTCTAGTTCTGAAGCCTATGAATTTAATCCTAGAACTGTTCAGCTACTAAAATAAGATAAATAAGGCAACACAAAATCCTTCTTTTCAAGCTATATGCTAGCGACATCATTTAGTCTATTGTAGGGTCTTTCCATTAAAAGAAATCATAGAAAGAAAAGATGTTACAAACATAGAATTATCTTCAGTATCAAAAAAGCAGGTTTTTCAATTCAAGACTAGCAGGGTATGGTGGGCTAATGTCTATAATTCCAGAGCTCTGGAGAGGGAGGGGAGGAAGGAGGATTGGTACCATAAATTCAAGACCAGCCAGAGAGCTCTGCAGTATTAGTCTGTTTCAAAAGGCAGAACCACAACAACAAAATCCCCAAAGTCCAAATCTTTGAGGTCTTTACAAAATTTTAAAATTACTTTCTGGTCTTGCCAATGGGTATTACAGGTATTATAAGATTTTTGTTTTTTATGTGTCAACTTTGCATGGAGAAAATGTTTGCAAAAAAGCACAGCAAGCCAGCAGCAATAGGGTTTCTCTGTGTTCTACTTCTATTTGTTACAACATTTCCAGTTATATAATCTCTCTGCAGAGAATGAGGAGGACTGCTGGGAATTAGATGTGTTAGACACATGGGTGTAGGTCTCTCTCCCAGTCTGAGCATTCAGTGCTTAATGCACAATTCTTTCCAGGATGCATCCTTGCTAGTTGCTGGGCTCAGTTGGTAATTTTTTAAAATCACTTTTCATTCTCTGTACGTAATTCTAATCTACAACCTTCTTCCCCGTTGTTTTAATGCCACTGATTCCAATAATGAGAACAGTGTGTCTCATCCAAGTGCCAAGCCCATCATGTAGTAACTGCTATAAAAAGGGCAGAGGAGGAGCAATCAATCGTCGATGAAGAAGCCCCTGTCTTTGTCATATGAATTAAACAGAGAGGAGCACATGAATCTCAACATTTATCTACTCCTTATTGAGTGGAAGGAAAAATGTCACGCCTCATTTGCAATCCCCACACATTGTTCTCACAGCAATTTGGAATCTGAAGGCTAATTCTCATGGTATCAAGGAGCAAGAGAGACAGATGAGCTCCATAGAAGACCACCAAATGCAATCTCCACCCTTTGCTTTGAAATGTATTAAATTGAAATGTAATTGTCTGAAATGTATTAAATCCATTTGATGGCAAATTGCTATTTCAGTCACATAAGCTAGTTCTAAATCTCAAAGGGAAAGAATATATATTCATGATTTTTAAAACTGAAATGTTTCATGTTGGATTGCTACATGAAACCATGAAAAATGAACTTGGAAAAGATATGAAAAATCTATGCCTTGTGCTTCTTGTACATTTCAATACCAGATTTTAGTGTGATATATAGTGATGGTTGCCATAGCAACAATGATCCAGGACCTTGATTATGCATATAAGAAAACTGGCAGCAAGGTGCAGCAGCCTTTGGCCAGAAAAAGCTGCCTTGCTCATAGTCATCTAATTGTTTCACCTTTATCATCAATCATCTAGATTTGTGCTGTGTAAATTACTGGTCAACTAACTGAATTGTGGGCTCTGAGCTGATTCTCTTGATAGCTCTCAGAACACGAGGACAGAACAAGATAAAGTGCATATGAATTAGATCCCTTTGTCTCAGTTGCTTAAGAAATCAACAAAATTGATGATTTCTGAAACACTATAATTAAGAAAAAGGAGAACCCACATAGTTTGAATTAAGTAGTGTGGTGACAGACATTTACCTAAATGATACAAGGTTGCTTTGGAATAAAACTATTGCACACATGGTCTAGCATAAGATGTATCACTCGACTTTTCAACAAAATGGCTGACAGCATTTAGTATGCTGGCATAGAGCTATGGGTCTTTAGCTGATTTCTTATTCTTAAGTTATTAGTATTGAAACCTTGTATTCAAAATGAACTTACCATAGGCATTGAGTCAAAACTAAACCATGGCACCATAATTTCTCTAAAAGGTTTTCATGAAAATAGCTTTGAGGGGAAAAACAAACTGGAGAGCTTCTAGTCTAGTTTCAAACTTTTCAAACTCAGTGAAAATGCTGCTTTCCAGATAGGCGCAATGATTGTACAATGTTTGGCACTATGTAGTGTTTTTATCTTGAGGTAAGAAAAAAATACCCAATGATAAAACTTCATGAAAATAGTAGGATTTGTTTATGATGAGTTAGCTACTTCAGTAATTATAGTTCAGTTTTCTAATACTTAGAGTAGACTCCATTTCAAAAATTAAAGCTGTGCCCCCACCCTACCCCCCCATTCCCCTCAGTCGAATGGGCTGCATTCTTTTGGAATGCAACCCAGAACGGGGTTCTGGTGACTCCAGCCGCGTTCGCTCCTCAGTCCTTTCGCTTACCCACCGCTGTACCTGGCAGATCGCCCCTCCCATGCCAGGACTGTGCTACCATTTGCGCCATGTCCTACCAATACCCGGCACTGACCCCGGAGCAGAAGAAGGAGCTGACTGACATCTCTCATAGAATTGTGGCTCCGGGCAAGGGCATCCTGGCTGCAGATGAGTCCACCGGAAGCATTGCCAAGCAGCTGCAGTCCATTGGCACCGAGAACACGGAAGAGAACAGGTGCTTCTACCGCCAGCTGCTGCTGACTGCTGATGACCCTGTGAATCCCTGCATTGAGGGGGTGATCCTCTTCCACGAAACATTCTACCAGAAGGCAGATGATGGACGACCCTTCCCCCAAGTTTTCAAGTCCAAGGGCGGTGTTGTGGGCATTAAGGTAGATAAAGGTGTGGTGCCCCTGGCGGGAACCAATGGTGAGACCACCACCCAAGGGCTGGATAGGCTGTCTGAACGCTGCGCCCAGTATAAGAAGGATGAAGCTGACTTTGCTAAGTGGCGTTGTGTGCTAAAGATTGGGGAACACACTCCCTCAGCCCATGCCATCATGGAAAATGCCAATGTTCTGGCCCGTTATGCCAACATCTGCCAGCAGAATGGCATTGTACACATTTTGGAGCCTAAAATATTCCCTGATGGGGACCATGACTTAAAGCACTGTCAGTATGTAACTGAGAAGGTACTGGCTGCTGTCTACAAGGCTCTGAGTGACCACCATGTCTATCTGGAAGGCACATTGCTGAAGCCCAACATGGTCACCCCAGGCCATGCCTGTACCCAGAAATTTTCCAATGAGGAGATTGCCATGGCAACTGTCACATCACTTTATTGCACAGTACTCCCTGCTGTCCCTGGGGTCACTTTCCTGTTTGGAGGGCAGAGTGAGGAAGAGGTGTCTGCCAACCTCAATGCTATCAACAAGTGCCCACTGCTGAAGCCCTGGGCCTTGACTTTCTCTTACAGTCAAGCCCTGCAGGCCTCTGCTCTGAAGGCCTGGGGTGGGAAGAAGGAAAACATGAAGGCTGCCCAGGAGGAGTACATCAAGCGAGTCCTGGCCAACAGCCTTGCTTGTCAAGGAAAGTATACTCCAAGTGGTCAGTCTGGAGCTGCAGCCAGTGAATCTCTCTTCCTCCCTAACCATGCCTACTAAGCAGAGGCGGTCTAAGGCTGCCCCACCGACACTCCAGCCTCCTTCCTACCCACTTGCTATTGAAGAGGGGGCCTTCAGGCACTTTCCCATCACTCTTATGCTGCCCTCGTGACTGGTGTGTGGTGTTGTCTGTGAATGCTAATTATGCCATCCCTTCCAGACCACTGCCAATAAACAACTATTTAAGGGGGAAAGAATTAAAGCTGTGAGGTTAAGCAAATTCCTCAATGTCAAATATATTTGATAATGTCTCCTCTTATTATGTATTTGTGGAATTTGATCTGCTCTATTTTCCTTAACATGTATCTACCATATAGTCTAGATTCTGTCATATTTTCAATACTACATGATCAGGACATGAAATCTTTTCAGTTTTCCATCAATCACATTCTGTGTCTGGGGTTATCTCCTGGTCCTGCCTGGCCTACAGTCAGGACAAATATCTCACCCACCAATCCTGCAGCTGCTTGGACCCAAATAAACACACAGATGCTTATATTATTTATAAACTGTATGGCTGTACGGGTCAGGGTTCTTGCTATCTAGCTCTTATATCTTAAATTAACCCATTTCCATAAATCTATATCTTGCCATGTGGCTTGTGGCTTACCGGTACTTTACATCTTGTTTCTCATGGCGGCAGTGGCTGGCAGCATCTCCTGACTCAGCCTTCCACTTCCCAGAATTCTCGTTTCTCCTTATCCTGCCTACACTATACTTCCTGCCTGGCTACTGGCCAATCAGCATTTTATTTATCAACCAATCAGAGCAACACATTCACAGCATCTCCAGTAACATTCTGTGATAAGCTGTCTTAGTTATTAGACTAATTACCTTTCCCTTGCTGTGACAAATAGTGACAATAAACAACTTCAAGGAGGAAGGGCTTATTTGGACTAATGCTTTGAAAGTCCAGTGCATCATGACAGGAAAGGCACAGGGGCAGGATCATACTGTAGCTGGTTATGTAGTGTCTGCAGTGAGAAAACAGTGAGATAGATGAAGATGCTCAGCTGGATTTCTCCTTTTTATTCAGTTAGAAACCCTAGTGCATAGGGATGGTGCAGCCCACATTCAGAGTTGGCCTTTCCTCCCTCATTCAACCTCTCAGCAGATGGCCTCACAGATATGCCCAGAGGTGTGGCCTAGTTGATTCCAAGTCCAGTCAAGTTAACAATGAAGATAAACCCTCACAGTTCTAGATGTAATGATTCAAAATAACCAGCATTATTATTTCAGTTTCAGAGGGATAGAAATTTTGGAACAATTTAGTAATTGTGCCTTACGGTCTCTTCTGAGGATAGAGTTAGAACATCAGCCAGCATGCAGATGTCTGAAGGTTGACTGGGGCTGGAAGATCTGCTTCTAAGATGGTTAGTTCTATGACATCACTAGTCAAGAGGCTTTAGTCCCTGTCATGTGAGTCTCTCCATAGAGTGGCTTGATTCTTCTCACAGTTTGCCAGTCAGCTTCCCTGATAGTGAGTGATCTAAGAGACCAAGGGTAGGTGGCCACACACCTTTGGTCACTTTCTCCACATATTTGTTAAATGCAAACCACTAACTTTAGCCCACTCTCAATGGGAGATTTCACTTTTTAAGGAAAGCAGTATCAAAAAATATTATGAACACAATTTCAAGCTATCACAAAGCTCACTTTGGAGTTCAGAAAACACTGTAGCCATGGCAACCTAGAGCATAGAAAAACAATCCAATTTCATGTACTTAAGGGAGCTAACAATATGGCTACAATGAAGCTGCCTACACTAAATATGATGAGTAATGCTAGGAAAGTTTTCATTATTCAAAGACTGGTAATACTCTAATATGTCTGAATAATATAGAGGAGACTATTTAAATGATGTTGTGCCATTGAAATACAATTATAGTAATGCAACATTTTCCCCTTAAAATGTCAGGCTCACAGTTGGCACCATTTTTTTTTTATAAAGATTCAAGGACAAGACATATTAGAAAAGAGAAATATCATGTTAAGATAATCTATTAATAGCTATTGATGCCTTTCTTGCTCTTACTGAGTCTGTTGATTAACAGTTGTTTGATTTGTTTTTGTGTTTGCTATATAGCCTTGACTGGCCTAAACTACTCTATATAGTCTAGATCTGTGCTTTTTTTGAGTGATTTTTATTTATTTTTAACTAATTTAATTTTACATATCAGCCACAGATTCCACCATCCTCCCTCCTCCCACCCCCTAGTCTTCTTTCCCAACTCACCCCCCCATTCCCACCTCCTCCAAGGCAAGGTATCCCCTGGGGAGTCAGAACAGCCTAGTAGATTCAGTTGAGGCAGGTACATTCCCCTCCTCCCTGCACCAAGGCTGAGCAAAGTGTCTCAGCATAGGCCCTAGGTTTCAAAAAGCCAGCTCATGCACCAAGGACAGGTCCCGGTCCCACTGCCTGGGGGCCTCCCAAACAGTTCAAGTTTAAACAACTGTCTCACTTATCCAGAGGGCCTGGTCCAGTTCCATGGGGGCTCCTCAGCTATTGGTCCACAGTTCATGTGTTTCCACTAGTTTGGCTATTTGTCCCTGTGCTTTTTCCAGTCTTGGTCTCCATATCTCTTGCTCATATGATTCCTCCTCTCTCTCGCCGATTGGACTCCTGGAGCTCCACCTAGGCCTTGGCCATGGATCTCTGCATCTGTTTCCATCAGTCACTAGATGAGAGTTCTATCATGACAGTTAGGATGTTATCTTGAGTGTGGTAACCCAGACTCAGAAAGACAAACATGGTATATACTCACTCATAAGTGGATACTAGATGTAAAGCAGAGGCTAACTAGACTGCAACTCACAACTCCAGGGAGGCTACCTAGTAAAGAGGACCCTAAGAAAGACACAGGGATCTCCCAGCAACAGAGAAATGGATGAGATCTACATGAGCAAACTGGGGGTGAGGGGCGGGTAATGGAGGGCAAGGGTTGGGGGAAATAGAGCTTAGGGGAGCGGGAGGTCCCAGCTGGATCAGGAACAGAGTGGGAGAACAAGGAAAGAGGTACCATGATAAACGAAGACCCCATGGAAATAGGAAGAAGCAGAGTGCTAGAGAGGTCCCCAGAAATCCACAAATATACATCCACTGTAGACTACTGGCAATGGTCAAGAGAGTGCCCGAGCTGACCTACTCTGGTGATCAGATGGCTGAACACCCTAACTGTCAGGACAGATCTGCCTTACACATGTGATCATGCTGCCTCAGCCCCCTGGATGTTGAGATTACAGGATCTTTTGGTACTCTCACAGTTACAGCTCCTTCAGCCCCTGCTTTCTAATGTCCCAGTCCTTCAACTTTGGTAATAATTTAAAGCCAGAGAGAGGAGTGAAGGGTTTTTAAACACTGAGCAACTAAAGTCATCTCCTTAGTGCAATAAGGAGCATGTCTGCCTCATAAGCTGAAAAACTGAATAACCAAGCGAATTCTCCTATTTCTGAACAAGATGAGAAAACAGGCAGAGAGATCTAATTGGAACCCTATGACCACTGATGTGTTTTCTTCCCCCAGCAACCTGCACAGCATCTTCTAGCACTATGAAATACAGCCAGCAGGGAGAGAGTTTCCTGGTGAGTTTGAGTTTGATTCCAGCCACCAAAGTGGGTGGGAGAGAGACCAGTTGGTGGGTCTCAGGGAGAGTGGAGGAGGGATAGACAAAAACAAAACACACTGTATGCGTGCATGCAATTTCCAAAGAATAAATACAAACACTATATTTTAAAGTACCTTAAAACATAAAACCAAGTATTGATGGCTGGAATTCATTGAGCTTATTCTGGGACCAAGTCCTACATTACTTTTTGTACTATCAGCAATGCCTTTGAAACTGTTATTAAGGAACTACATACCCATTATAGAGAAATTGGAAATGTAAAAGAAGCAAAGAAGTGAGTCACCACCCCCAAGTCATCATCCATCTTAATAAGAACTATATTTCCTTAGCTTCCTTAGTTCGTACATAGTTTACATTGTTGAGAATTACACTGTTCACAGACTTTTGAATATTATTACTCACATAATATCAAGAAAACAAACCATTTCTCCAAATCATTTTGCAGCTCTTTCCTGCTGTTTGTGATGGTAATGTAATTAATTGTTCAATGAGTTGCCACTCACAATATTGAATGTCTCCATCGTATTGGATCTGCTAGGTGTTGTAATCACTTCATTTGATGATACTGCTTTTCCTTGCTCTCCCAGTTCGGCTACTCCAGTGATTGCTGCCAGCTGTTGCATAAGTGCTCGATCTGATGATATTTCTGCGCCTATTTATCTGCTACTTGCTATCTGTTCTCCACTTTTGCTTGAGAGTTTTTTAATCAATTCATTATTTGGAACTATATGCAAGGTTATCATCGATCATTCTCCATAGGGCAGCATTAGGTGTACTGCAATGAGCTCCCATTTATCTTCCTATGCCAGATTCTGTGCCTTATTCATTAGGAAAATTTTATTATTTTTAGATATATCCACAAACAACCCATGTCTTGAATAAGGACATATTATGTTAAACTTAATGATACGACCTTCTTTCTCCTTTTTTTTCCACCCCAAACTAAAAACAAGTTTTTGAGTGATGTCTTAGGATTTCTATTGCTATGAAGAGACACCATGATCATGTCAACTCTAATAAAGGAAAACATTTAATTGAGGTGGCTCACAGTTTCAGAGGTTCAGTCCATTATCATCATGGTGGGGAGCATGGCAGCACGCAGGCAGACAGGGTGCTGACTACATCTTGATCAGAAGGCAACAGGAAATGAACTGTGACACTGAGTGAAGCATGAGCAAGAGACCTCAAAGCCCACCTTCTCAGTGACACACTTCCTTCAACAAGGCCACACCTCCCAATAGTGCCACTCCCTATGAGCTTATGAAGGGCCATTACATTCCAACTACCACAAATGGCATCTCCACTTCTCGAATCATGACGAAAAGGACTTCATTTGCTCCTACCCCCTTTGCAGGTTGTTTTGTGTGTTTGTTTGTTTAACTTAGATTGCTTTATCTTTATGTGAAGAAGTTTGAGTTTAAACAAGTTCAAAGCCACTCCTGGGCTACATAGTGAGACCTGTCTCAAAAAAAAAAAAAATCCAAAGTGAAATAAAAAGGTAGCTAAGCAGGTCTTGTGAGACCATTCCCTTAAGAAAATTTCACCTGTGCAGGAAGGCTTTTTAGATTCTTAGCAAAATTACCTTTCTTTGCCTCTACTTTAGTAATTATCGGGATTATAGTATGTAGTACTTACTTGCAGACAACCCATGCTAACCAAACTGGGTAGATGGTACACATTTCTTCCATTTAACACTCATCACTGCTCCTGATAAGTAGATCGTAATTTTCATGTCAGCTCTTAATGTATTCTCTGAGGGAGCACGGAACAAAAGCAGAGCGTTTTCTAGCATTAATAGCTAGTATCACTGATCTTTCCATGACCTCCATGAACACACATGTGCCACATATTCAAAGATACCTGGCCCTAATTTTCAGTGCTGAAGACACGAGGAGCCTCTCTCCCTTCTGCCTCTCTTTTGGTAAGTTGAGTCATCAGCAGGACAGAATATATAACTGCCAATGTGTTTTCAAAGTCATTGCTTGACTCTAGATGCAATTGGTCTCCTAGTTAGTTGAAACATATTATGTTTTCAACTCCTTAATCATAGACATCCAGACTATTGCTATGGGCTATTTATCTCTGAATTCATGCTAAGAGATTATTCTTATTATCAGACATTAAGAGACTATGACTTCAACACCATATGACACTGCACTACACAGGATGTTTTTGGTGGTTATGCCAACAAGGAGCTTGTGTTAAATAGTGGAAAGTCTATTTGGGTGTGTGGTTGATATTGGTACACACACACACACACACACACACACACACACACACACACACACACGCATTGGTTCATGTACATTGCAGGCAACTATGGAAATGACCTGCACACTTAATTCTGTCCAATTATCCTCAGAGAAATGTTACCCAAAATAGTCAAACAATTAAGACTTCCTTAGTACTACATGCCCAGGAAGTGGCAACTGTGGTGAATAAAACATTGCAACAAGACCCTCGATCCTTGTCAGAACTCTATTATAGATTGTCTCTCCAAAATCAACCTCTAAGATGGATTAATACAAGGCCATTCATGGAAAACTGCAACTGTGAACACCGGAGGCTGGAGAAAGGACTAGGTGATGGAAGTCGAGTTGCTGCACAAGCCCAGAATAGCCTCCGCCCACTGCACTGGGAGTTTTGCTGATAGAAATGCCCTTCAGAGGCATCTAGAATGGCTAGGTACCCTAGTCTTTTATCCTTACATTAATCAGTAATTGAATGTGCAGCACCCCAGGCAGACATCTGATCTTGAATGAGAGTGCTCTCTGCAGCTCAGCAGTCCCCAAAGTTCATCTCTCTCCACCCTTGCCAATAGTTTGGGATAGAAAGTTCTTCACTCAAAGATGTTACAGGTTGAATGTAGTCTTTGAAAAGATAACCGCAGACGGGTAAGATTCTAATCCCACTATCCATGAATATAACCACATTTAGAAGTGTGGTGGTTATAATTAAGTCAAGATTAACATGAGTCCTAATCTAATATAAACTGTGTGCTTATAAAAAGAAGACTATGTAGCAGGCATAGGATTTGGGATGTTGGAAAGATGATCAAGTGTTCAAAGCCATCCTCTGCTATGTAGTATATTTGAAATCAATCTGGGCTACATGAGACCCTGTCACATACACACAAAAGAAAAAATAAATAATGACAATAATAATAATAATGCAAATCCAGAGACAGATATTCAGTATGTGGGGTGGTGGTGGCTACAAACCAAGGAATGTTGGGGATTTCTAGTCGTTACTAGAAGGTATTTGGGGAAGAAGGATTCTACCCTTTGTCGTACAGAAAATGTGGCCCTGTTAATCCCTGCACTGCAGAATTTTGTCTTTTATACCTTAAGAGAATAGATTTCCATTATGTTAAGCCACATTGATTGTGGTACTTGGTTGCCAGAGCCCTAGGAGATTGCTATAGATGGAGACCTGGGTGTTAGATAACAAACCCAGTCTTTTAGAATGAAGCTTACCTGTAAATGAGATCTCCAGGTGTGGAAGTACCCTGTACACGGGAATATCTTGTACTCTAAGCAGTTAGCAATCTGATTGGTAATACATGGCTCACATACATAGTGGAAACAGATAGTACATGTAAGACACTGACTGGAAAACAAAACTTCCATGCCTAGCTTCACCTAGAAATTATTGTCTACTTTTCATTAACAAGAAAATTGAGAGCCAGAAAGGATTAGTCGCTTATCAACAGCTAGAGACTGGAGCAGCCGAAGTCTGTCTCGTGACTACTGGGTAAGTCCGGCAGTGCAGTAATACCCACATAGTCACTATGGGCTAAGCCCTGTGAGAGACGTGGGCAGAAAGAGCTGACAAAGGGTCCCTACTGAGGGAATGTGTCTGGAACAAAGCAAACTTCTTTCAACTCCTGGAACAGAGCCCAGAATACAGGGCATATGGATAACAGGTTGGTGAGATCATTTCCAGTGCTTTTTGTGACCACATTTTCTTTCCCAGAATTATATTAATACCATCCACTCAAAAAAATATCATTCCCCTTTCAATTTTGTAGTAACAAAGCACTCCTATGACAATAGAAGTTTTTTTTTAGATGAGAAAAGAGAATGGAGCAGGGTTTCATTTGAATAAGTATCCCAACCTTAGCCCTGAGTGTCCTCTTACTAGATGACAGTATGATTTTCATGCTCTGACATCATTAGAAATATAGAATTCGACCTTAGTGCCAAATTACAACCAAGAGACAAAAATGCACATAGAAGCACTTTATATTCTGCTTCAAATCAACATCAACTAAAAGATACTCTATTTAAAAATGTTCATTTAAATGATGAGATGACTTTCTGATGAACTAAAGGTAGAATCAAATCCCTAGAAACAGTTTTCTCTCAAACATCTCACAATCAAAAGGAGAGCATGAAGTGAGTTCAGAAGGTTAATTATGGGGTGTGTGGAGAACAGGCAGGAAGCTCACTGAACAGCAGGGTGGAAGGAGAGGCCTCAGGCAGACATCAATTTTCCAAACTCCAGAAGTGACCCGGGGAAAAAACAGAAGTTGCTTGTGGTGGCACATGCAGGTAAGATGTGCTGAAAGAGGCGGAGGTAGGATGATCACAAGTTCGAGGCCAGCCTGGGCTACACATGAAGAAGAAGGAGAAGAAGGAGGAGGAGGAGGAGAAGAAGAAGGGAAGGAAAGAAAGAAAGAAAGAAAGAAAGAAAGAAAGAAAGAAAGAAAGAAAGAAAGAAAGAAAGAAAGAAAGAAGGAAGGAAGGAAGGAAGGAAGGAAGGAAGGAAGGAAGGAAGGAAGGAAAGAAAGAAAGAAAGAAAGAGAAAGAAAGAAAGAAAGAAAGAAAGAAAGAAAGAAAGAAAGAAAGAAAGAAAGAAAGAAAGGGAAGTTATCTCAGACTGTAAAAGCAGAGAGGTGGACACTTTAGGGTTATTATATGAAAGCTGAAGAGCTCGGAGGCACCATTCCAAGAAATATCAAGTCTCTCAGGCACATTTAGTAGAGTGTGTGTGACAAGGATGAGAGAGCACAGGGTGTGAGGCGGGCTAGCCCGTGTTGAGGGCTTTGAACAGCACTTTGAAGGCAATAGGAAGGTACCAGTGTGAATTTCGGAAGATTGTCACATAGTGTAGTGGAAAGTAAGGTGGCAGAAACGAAGGGCTGGGGACCGGGCAGTTCTTATAATGGTCAAGCTAAGTCTTCCCCAAGACAATTTTCCAAGACAGGGAAAGAATATAGCTAGAGAAAACAGACACAGAATTAGTATTTTAGAAACTGGTCGAAGTTGAGATTGGAGTGGAGAGGTAAGAGCAAGGAATTTAATCTGCAGGAGGAAGCCAGTGAAGTTCCATTTGCTCTATCCCCAGGGATCATCAAGAACCATGTGCATCTACCCTATGGACAGTTTGATTTTATGTGTCCTCTGGGTGGATTTGCTCACACACGCAGGAGCATTTCCCAGTGTGGTTGTAAGCTGGTGTTCTGAAAGCTCCAGAAGGAAGGCTCTTAAAGAAAATAATGAACACTGGCAGATGTTCCACACTGGTTACATCAGAGGAAAGACCGCTGGATTTGCAAATAGGACATCAGGGTCGTTCCCCTAAACAGCTTCAGAACAGTTAGGGGAGAAGACCTCGATTCCGGTGATTGTGGAGAGAAAGGAGATCTTAGTTTGAAGTGAATAGCCACACCACAACAGTAAATGGCAACAACACCTGAGTCTTGAGTGCCCGGCGATGTCAGGATGAACATGCCCACTGATTATCTTTTCATTTAGAAAATGTGTATTGCATAGCCCTTTGTGCTGACCATTAGAGCAGCTAAGTTGGGCTGTGTGAGATCAAGGGGATGTAGACTTAATTTTTTCACTATGTATTTATAGAAGGAATGTTTACAATTCTTAAGTGTATCTGCCAATGCCAGTACCCATATCAGGCTGCTTACAATTGCCTATAACTCTAGTCCCAGAAGATCTGATGACCTCTGGCCTCTGCAGGCACATGCAGTGTATGCACAAAGTGGACACAAGCTCACACAGGCACATGATAAACAACATGAAAATAATAAATATGTTTTCACAAATGTTTAAATCATCTGGGGGTGGTGGTGGTGGTGGTGGTGGTGGTGGTGGTGGTGGTGGTACAAGCCTTTAATCCCAACACTCAGGAGACAGAGACAGAAGATCTCTATGAGTTCAAGGCCAGCCTGGTCTACAGAGAAAGTTCCAAGACAGCTATGGCTATTACACAGAGAAACCCTGTCTCAATAAACAATGTGTATATATATTGATATTTGATTCACTTACTTTATATACATATATAAAGTTTAGAATATATATTTTGTATATATAAAATAAAGGCTCTGAGGCTAGCTTCAGCTACATAGCAAGTCAAAGCCAATTTGAGCTGTATGAGATCTAGACAATGTAGATTTATTTTTTCTCTATATATTTATAAAGAATCTTTACAAGTCTTGGTCTATACTCGCCAATGCCAACATAGACTTTTGTTTTGTTTTCATTTTTTGAAATAGAGTCTTTTTTGTTTGTTTTTTGAGACAGGGTTTCTCTGCATAGCTTTGTACCTTTCCTGGATCTCGCTCTGTAGACCAGGCTGGCCTCAAACTCAAAAAGAACTGCCTGCCCCTGCCTCCCAAGTGCTGAGATTAAAGGCATGCGCCCAGTTTGAAATAGAGTCTTAATTATGTAGCCCAAGCTATTCTCAAACTCCTGAATGCTGGAGTTGTGGGTATGTGTGTGTGTGTGTGTGTGTGTGTGTGTGTGTGTGTGTGTATGTGTGTGTGTATGTGTGTGTGTGTGTGAGAGAGAGAGAGAGAGAGAGATGTTATCTTAATATATATATATATATATATATATTCTCTGGTTCAATAATCTTTACTAAAATTATTTTCACCATTTTTGAAAGGCCAAAACCTGGAAACAACCTAGATGCCCTTCAACTGAAGAATGGATAAATAAAATGTGGCACATATGCACAATGGAATACTACCAGCAGAGAAAAACAATGACATCATGAGGTTTGCAGGCAAATGGATGGATCTAGAAAAAATCATCCTGAGTGAGGTAACCCAGACTCAGAAAGACAAATATGGTATGTACTCACTCATAGGAGGATACTAGATGTGGAACAAGAATGACTGGACTGCTACTCACATCACCAGTGAGGCTACCTGGAAAACAGGACCCCAAGAAAGACACGAGGATCGCCCAATGATGGAGAAATGGCTGAGATCTACATAAACAACCTGGACATGAGTGGGAGCAATGAAGGGCGAGGGTCGAGGGAAAGAGAGCGGGAGATCCCAGCTGTATCAAGAACAGAGAGGGAGAACAAGGAATAGGAGACCATGGTAAATGAAGACCACATGAGAAAAGGAAGAAACAAAGTGCTAAAGTGAAAGGAATAAGAATGATTAATGAATTAATGTTCAATTATAAGACAATTACAGATAATTTTTAAAAGGCTAATATTAAAGATGACAAAGACTGTTATAGGAGAAAGAATAAAATAAGGCTTATTTAGGCAAACCAACCTTTTTGTAGTTTTTGAGATAGGGTTTCAAATGTATACCAAACTGGCCTGGAACTCTCTATGTAGCCTAGGCTGGCCAAGAATTTACAACAATCCTGCTTCTGCTTCTTGATTGTTAGGATTACAGGCATGTGCCACACAATGCCTTGCTGAGCTTTTATTGTTTGTTATTGTTTTTACATTTTATCGTTTTCATAATGACTTGGAATATTTTAATAATTTTGGTAGCATATAAATAATTCTATTTCATTTAAATTTCTCTAGGAAAGTATTAAATTCAGGAAAGTGATCAAATGCATTTTTGTCAACCTGAAGAGCAAAAGTCCTGCTTCGTTTGGGAAGAATAACTCACTGATAAATGGTTCCTTTTGGTTTTTTGACAACTTTGTCATGGTCCCAGCACAGTTGTTCCAACTGGAAGAGTTAGAGGAGTTCAAGAGACACACACTGTGTGCACGTGCAGTAAAAAAATGTATACAGAGCTGGGGTGGAGCTCAGCTGGGAGCATTCAGGCAGGAGGATCAGAAGTTCAAAATCATTTTCAGTTACCTAGTGAGTTCAAGGCCAGTCCTGCGTATATGAGACTCTGTCTTAAACTTTGTGTACAAAAGACCATAGGTGGATTTAGTGATTGAGAACAGAGGAGGTTCTAGAAGAACACATCATGAAGATCTATTCTTCCCTTCAATAGGTTGTCCAGGCAGCTAATGAAGCACAAGGGTTTCAAAGTATACCTTTTCCCCTTCCAAGATAATGTGTCTCCATAGTCATACACTTGTGTAAAATTTGCAAAAGTAATGTATGCTATCTAAAATTAAATAAGATGATTATCTCTTTCCATTATTACTTTTCTTTTTCATGTACATTGGAGATGTCCACAGCATTTAAAAAAGATATATCTAAGGTGAAATTGAATTGTGAACAGTTGGCATTATGAGATGTATTTGTCTGTCTGTCTGTCTGTCTGTCTGTCTCTTTCTCTCTCCTCCTTCTCCCTTTTCCTCCTCCTCTTCTTCCTTCCCCTCCTTCTTCTTTTGTTCTTTCAAGACAGGGTTTCTCTGTGTAGCCCTAGCTGTCCTGGAACTCCCTCTGTAGACCAGGCTGCCCTCGAACTCAGAGATGCATCTGCTTCTGCCTCCCGAATGTTGGGATTAAAGGTTGTGCCACTGTAGTTTTTGTTTTGTTTACTCTTTTGTTCTTTGGCTGTTTGGGGGAGCCTGCCACCCAAAATACATGGATGCTTATTATTACTTATGAATGCCCAGACTTAGCTTGGCTTGTTTCTAGCCAGCTTTTCTTAACTGAAATTATTCCATCTATCTCTGCCTCTAGGATTTTATCTTTCTCTCTTCTATATACCTCTCTTTACTTCTTACTCCATGGCTGGCTGTGTAACTAGGTGACTGGCCCCGGGAGTCCTCCTCCTGCTCTCGCTCATAGATCTTCTCCTCCCATATTTCTCCTCCTGTTTATTCTTTCTGCCTGCCAGACACTCCTATCCTTTCTCCTGCCCTGCTATTTACCATTTAGCTCTTTATTAGACTAATCAGATGTTTTAAACAGACAAAGTAACACAGCTTCACAAAGTTAAACAAATGCAACATAAAAGGATGCAACACATCTTTGCATCATTAAACAAATATTCCACAGCATAAACAAATGTAACACTTCTTAAATTAATATTGCACAACATGCCACCATTGCCCTGTTACATTTGCCTTTCATATTTGCATTATGACCAGTCGTTCTGATACAGGAATGACTTTGAGGAATGCCTCTGCCATCTGCTGCAATGCCTTATTTAGAATCATAACATAAAGGTACAGGCCCAGGGGCTGTAAATATAATGTGTGACAGCATGCCTGGTACTAGCAATATGGAGTAGTGAGGAGAAAGAAGGCTTGAAATATTGAGTCAAAGGCTAGTCTGTTTAAAAGTTCCCAATGATAAGATCTATAGAATTGTGTAAAGAGAATTTAGTTCTTAATGATCTCAAGTCAAAATGGAAGTTCTCATCCACCAGGAATAAACCAGATTATGATAGCTCAATGTATACAATTATACATACATTATATAGAGTGAAATTGTTCATAAGTGTTTAGACTGAATAACTCACAAGAAACTATTATGGCATTGTAAGGAGTGGATCTGTGTGAATCTGTGTTGCTAACAAGAACGCAAACATGTCAAGGACCCCAGTGCCTCAGATCCATGCAAATGGCACAACCTTCTCCAGGTAAGGCTCAGGGGCATGGCAAAGCCTTTCTGTGGTCCAAGTATGAGTGTTTACAGTATATAGAAACCATAACTACAGCTTCCTCCTCAAAATCACACAGGCTTCAGACACACAAAATCAAGATCCACTCCTGCCTGTTCTCTCCCTGCCACGGAGGCCTAGGGAGGCACCTATAGGAACTCACAGGTCTACAGTGTCGCTGCTGTTTTCCTCACCCCTTTCCTTTCTTCTTCCATTCGTGTGTGTGTGTGTGTGTGTGTGTGTGTGTGTGTGTGTGTGCATGCGCACGTGCACACACGTGTGTTTACATGCCCATGATGTAATGGGCATCCACCTTGTCTCATTGAGGCAGGGTCCCTCAATCAAACCCAGAGCCCACTGAGTCATAGCCAATCTTCTCTGGGGACCACCCATGTCTATCTTCCATTATTCCCATAAGTTGTGGGGATCTCTGGTCTCTTGCATTGCAAGTGCTTTAATCACCAGGTCATTTCCCCAGCCACTTTATCTTTTTCCTTTTTATTTTGGGGTGTGTGTGTGGGGATGCTAAGGAGACAGGATTTCTTACATCCCTGGCAGACCTCAAACTACACACCTGATAATGACCTTGTAAGCTTGATCTCCCTGACTTCTACTTCCTGAATGCTAGGATTACAAGAGTGGTTTATGTGGTGCCGTGGGTGTGAGTCGGGGCTTCTTGCATACTAGGTAAGAACTCTTCCAACTGAGCTACTTATCTAATTCCCTTTCCCACCTTTTTGATAAGGAGTTTTGGCATCTTCTAAGGAAATTCATTTTCTGGGATGCCACATAGTCTCTAGGGAATCATGGTGCATTGAGCCCCCATAACAAGACAGGATAAACCACGAGAAGCTATTATTGCTCTGAAGAGACCACTGTGAACATAGTTGGGTTGAGTCTAGAGGATCTCTAGGGAGGATTCCTTGTTTTTAGTCATGGCCACTCCAGGAGCTCTGAGCTACTTCTGGAGTACCTGGCAGAAGCCAGTTTCTTGGGCTTTTCAAGGGTACCCTGGGAGGCAGATGCCTCTAAAAACCACTACATCCTAACATCTTCTAGGCCTTTGAGGACAACCCAGTTCAATGACTCCTTTGAATGACTACAGGTATGGGGCTCCTAACTTACCTCTCATTGGAGAACTGGTAGCTTTTCACTGACTGGGGGACATGAATGCTGAAAAGCCTTCCACAAATTATCAAGGGAGTGGGTTATTGGCTGATTTGTAGCAAGCTGGTACAATCCCAGAGAAACCAAGTGCTGTGGAACAATCCTTTTCTATACTATGAATATTTATTACTCTCATTGGTTAATAAAAAGCTGCCTTGTCAACAGCTAAACAGGATAAATTTAGGCAGGAAAGCCAAATTAAGAAAGAAGGCTGGGAAGGAGAAGGGCAGAGTCAGGAGTAGCCAGCCAGATGCAGAGGGAGCAGGAGATGAATGTACTATGCTAATAAAGGTACTACCACATGGCAGAGCGTAAATAAGCAATATGGGTTAACTTAAAATGTAAGAGCCATTTAGTAATAAGCCTGAGCTATTGGCAGAGCATTTATAATTTATATTGAGTCTCTGAGTCTGCTGGGTGTTTGGGAACAGGCAGGTGAGAGAAAAACATCTGACTGCAACGAAGGGCTTGATTCTTGTGTCTGAGATGCACTCTGAGCAGTGAATTCACTCAGCAAAGGTTTGCCGACTTCCGATGGGCCTTGCAGTACAATGGGCAAGGGAATATCCTAGGAAGGAGAAGTGGTGAACAGGGTCTGGAATACTCAACAAAGCTGAAGGCACTGAAGACAGGTTGTAGTCACCACAAATGGATGCTAAGAGCATACTTGGATGGAATATGTCTCTTTGATCTCAGCTGTCTCCCTAGTCACACAACCTAGCCTGGGCTCAACTCTGACTTACTCTCACCCATTTTTTCAGTTTCCCCTGCAATCCAATCCAATCCAGGCGGAGTAAACGTTTGCTGGAGATCATAGTGTCAGGAACCCATCTTATCTTCGACACATGAAGTTTCTTTGAAAACTCAGTATGGCTATGTGATTTGTGTGTGTGTATGTGTAGGGTTGGTGCATGTGTAGGGTTAGTGCATGTGCACACATGTGTGAACCACAAAAGTTGATGTAGAATATCTTCCTGTATCATTATCTACCTCATTTTTTTTTTTTTGAGATTTCTCATCAAACCTTATTCTCACTGCTTTTGCAAAACGAGCTGGTCACAGAGCTCCAGGGATCCTGTCTCCACCTCCCCAGCTAAGATTGCAGCTTTGTTTCTTACAGAGGTGCTGGGGATCCAGACTCTCTATGTCTGCACAGCGAGCACTCTTCAGCCTGAGCCTCTCCTTAGCCACTCCCTTCACATCCTTTCTCCTCACTCTGAATGCTCTCTCTCCAGCTTTTCCTTCCAGCAGCTCAAGCCGGCTTAGCCTCTTTGTGCCTCTCCTTTCTATGGCATGAAATCTGAGTACCAGCACAGCTCTCAAGCCTGGAGACTTCCTTCTCTCCAGTGAACTTGGCAATACTTCCTTTCAATTTCTCAGATGAGGCTGGGCTCACCCTCTACTGGAATGCTAGTACCAGCTGCTGAACTGATAACCCATCTGTTCACCGGCTACCTATAAAATGTGGGAAGGAATGCTGCTCTGCCACAGCTGGACCGTTAGCGTCATTGCAACTTCCTTGATGGGATCTTCATTTACAAGGGGCCACTGAAAACTGAATTTTAGTATGTTTTTTCATAGAAATTCATTAAAGGATGTTTGGAAAATTGGTGCAGATTGAAAAAAGAAGATGAACCTGCATCATTCCACCACCCACATTATTCACAGTTCATATATGTGTGAATTTTCTCCTAGGAATTTTTATCCATTCATCTGTTTATTGACCTCCCAAATGTAATTTTAACTACACATATGTGCCGGCAACCACACTGTACATGTGTACCTGTGACCACACTGCATACTTATTGCTTTCTAAATATAGATCCTAAATATAATGCACGTAACAACATATGCTCCACAGGTGCCATTGCAGTGTTTACGTGACAAAGGCTCCAATACTCCAGTGTGACTTCCTGTGCTGGCCTCCTATCACCGCTCTAACAAATCACCACAAAAGCGGCGGCTTTCAAAACCACAAATGAATTATCTAACCGTTCCGTAAGTCCAAAGTCTGAGTTGGTCTTGCTCAGTTGAAATTTGTGTGGGGACTGAGTCACACTCCTCTCCAGGAATTAGGTCACAGACACCTTTAGGCAGCTAGTTTTCTGCCTGCTGCGGCCACCTATTTCTTATTATTGGGCCTTTCGGCTGCTTCTCTGACTGTAATATATAAAACTATTACAAATGCCATCGTTCATTTTACCGTTTTCTCCTTCAGTAAGCCACTTACAAGTCTTTTCTCCTGAAGGAAGAAATCATAGAGTCGAAATGTTCTGAGCAGAGATGCCTGTTGTTATTGGTCTTGAAGTAGCAGAGGTTAGTAAATATTGGGATTCTGTTTTGTTTGTTTGTCTTTTGAGAGATGGTTTCATGTAGCCCATCCAGGTCTTGAACTCCTGAGCCCTCTGCCTCCACTCCCCAAGTGCTGGAATTATTAGTATACACCACCATGCCCAGTAGGTCACCTAGTGTATCTGAAAACTTCCTTAAGGGCCAAGTAGGAAAGTAAGCCTTTTTCAATACTGCCGCTGGGCCAGATGAGATGATGTAAACCATAAAGCACTGAATTATTAGTGGCCAATTATAGAGATTACAGTAATAGCTAATGGAACAGTTGCAAGAAGATTGGATAACATGGTCTTGTCATTATTTCTAACAATCACACACCTGGTATCTTGAATTATTTATCTTGTCTACATGAAGAGGAAAACTCAGAAATCTCTATTGGTCAGAATCAATGTGAGAATGCTTTTTGAAATTTTAATATTTCGACTGTGGTTTGAGTGTCCTCTCCCTACAAAACTCACATTGAGACTTAATTATCATGAAACTTAATTACCACCGCAACACCATAAAAGGTGAGGCCAATTGGAGACTGTGGCGGTATTGTGTTCCCCAAAATATTGTGTACTCTAATAAACTTATCTGGGGTCAGAGAACAGACAGCCACTAGATACAAAGGCTAGAAAATGGTGGCACTCACACCTTTAATCCTAGCATTCCAGAGATAGAAATCCCTCTGGATCTCTGTGAGTTCAAGGCCACATTGGAAATAGCCAAGCATGGTGACACACACCTTTAATCCCAGAAAGCCAGCCTTTAATCCCAGGGAGTGGTGGTAGAAAGCAGAAAGATATATAAGGCGTGAGGACCAGAAACTAGAAGCATTTGGCTGGTTAAGCATTCAGGCTTTTGAGCAGCAGTTCAGCTGAGACCACTCCGGATGAGGACTCAGAGGCCTCCAGTCTGAGGAGACAAGACCAGTGAGGTGAGATAGCTGTGGCTTGTTCTGTCTCTCTGATCTACCAGCATGGACCCCAATAACTCGCCTCAGGTTTGATTTTATTAATAAGAACCTTTTAAGATTCCTGCTACAGTCCACCACACAAATGGAATCAATAAACAAAAATGACAGGTTGTGAAAGCTTTGCTCTCATCAATGAACTAAAGGCTTTATCACAGGAGGGGTTAATTATGGTGGCAGTGTATTCTTGCCCCCTCCCCCAAATTATTGTCTTGAAGGTGAATGTGGTAGTACACACCTATAATCCCAGCACTCCAGAGCTGGAGGTAGGGGGATGAGGAGATCAAAGCCAATGTGGGCTACATTAAACAAGCAAGCAAGCAAACAAACAAGCAAGCAAGCAGATAAACAAGCAAGCAAGCAAGCAAATAAACAAGCAAGCACTCCTGCCAGCAAAACAGGTAGGCTAATACCAGATCTTCACTTCTTCCTCCATCCCTCCAAATCCAATGCCCTAGTCTCGTCCCTGACACTGAAGCAGACCACTTGCTGGGTTCCCCTTCCCCCCTTCTCCCCATCCCCAGTGGACTGCACAGATCTTACCCTCCTAACCTCCCTCCCACTACAGGTTGCTTGATCCCTCCCGCCACTCCAGCAGCCACTCCCTTCAAACAAACAGGCCACTGCACCACTCCAGCCAGGGAAAGCAGGCAGGCGAACTGCAGATCTTCACTTCTCTCTCTATTCCTTCAAGTCCAGTTGCCGACTCCCAATCTGAATGCTAATTTTGTGCATTTTATGAACGTTCATTTCTCAATTGGCTAGTGGTTTGGTTTTGTTTTTGAGAGGGAAGGGGAGGGAGGGAGGAGAGAGCAAAAGAAAGAAAGGGGGGGCTCATTCTGTTGTCCACAATGTCCACTGTGTTGCCTAGTTGCCTAGGCTGGCCTGGCACTCACTGTGTAGCCCAGAGTGCTCATTAACTCGCGCTGATCCATATCCTCTGCCTCCCAACGGCTGGGATTATAGGCATGCACCATTTTAAAACTTTTCTAAAATGTAATTGTCCTTTTTGCACAAACAAGAGAGACTCTGCCTGCCGCAACTCCACTTGGACCTGCTGTTACTTTGTAACTCTTGTCTTATTTGATTCCTCTAGTTAAGAAAAACGGAGCAGCTCTTAGTCCCAGCTTCATGACTATTTGCTCAGCTACCTCTCTCTTCCCATCCTTCTACTCCAGGCCTATGTGGTTTCTTTTGGAGCAAGTTTTCAAAACATCAAGGCAGATAAAGATCTGAGGATCATAACTCTTGCATTCTTCTTAAGGACTGGATTTTTTTTCTGAGCCTGTATCCCTAACAGCGAAACCGTGCCAAGAATCTATTTCAAAAGGAAAGCCAAGATGTTTCCCCACGCAACTAGCAGTGATAAACAGCTTTCTATCTAATCCTAAAGTGGATGAGCAAGTAGACATTGATTCCTGGCTTTGGGTTTCAGTAATGTAACCTCTTTCCCATGCTGTTCACTGTTCATCAGCTGCTGTTTGAGTTCATTTGTGAGGGGGTGTATTCTTTCTCTGAGGACATGGAGTCTGTAGTTCTGCTAGCATTTGGGGAGTTTTTAAAAATCCATATGCATATTCAAGTGGAGAGGAAGTATATGTCATATTTGGGAGGACTTCTGCTCTAAAAGTCATTTCCTTCAACCAAAATGGTAACAGAGCTGCTAGGAAAGTGTAAGGGCTGAGGGACTTAACCCGGGCCTTTTCACCCCAGAACTATTCGTATACCGACTTAGTAACAACCAAGCCCCCGTTCTAGAGTAAGAGGTGAGTAGACACAGAAGGTAAATTGGAGTTCATTGTCAGCACAGGACATGGAGTTTCAGCCTGCTCCATTAGCAGTGGGGAGAAATTGGCCAGTTTCAGGAGAGTCTTGGGAGTCCAGTGGGAATCTGTACATTGGAAAATATATGTGAAGAGCACAACACAGAGCTGGGAATCTGAATCAGTTTAAAAGCCGGAGATGTGGGGCTGGAGATGTAGCTCAGTGTAAAGTGTTTTCCAGGTATGCTCAAAGCCCCAGGCTTGCTTTCCAGTATGCAGAGGTTCACGGGTGGGGAGAGCACTGGAGTTGGGAATGTAACTCAGTTGGCAGAGGGCTTGCCAAGCACACCCTAAGTCCTAGGTTTGATCCCAAGAATAGCCTCAAAACTGGTATGATACTGCGGGCTGGCAATCTCAGCACTCTGGGGGAGAGGGCAGAATGATAGAAAGTTCAAGCTCATCCTCAGCTGCATAGTAAGCTTTCCACCAGCCTGGGCTGTATGAAATCCTGTCACAAAACAAAATAACAAACAGGACAGAAGAGAATAGACGGTAGCTGTAAGATTCCTTCAGTGGATCCAAACTAGAGACCATCTAAGGGAGAGTTAACTAATACCTACATTTAGGGATAGAAATTAAAAACAAAACTGATGCTTCTCTGAAAGGTAAGATTAATTTGACAGGAGGCTGATTGAAAGCAAATGGTTCAAATACCAAGAATTCACTAGCAAAATGGCCTTTGGGAAATGTGAGACATCTGATAAACTATTGGAAATTCTAGAAAGTTTATTTTATCTTGGCAACCAAGGAAAGAGAACATTCCTTAATTCAGGGCCAACACTCCCCCCTCCAATCTGGTATGTGGGTAAAGGCTGATTAGGGATGTTTGGGGCAGCAAAGGGGTCACTGGATGTAAAACTTCTCCAAGCAGATTCTGAGAAGAAGGACTGGGTATTTTCCCAGTGACTATGGGCTACAAAGAGAGTCAGGGATCCTAACATTCTTAAACACTAAAAAACAAAAGAGAAGAAACAGAGAATATGAAGAATCACCTTTTCCCTCTCTAATTTACCTCACCATTAGAAGACCTAGCAGATACCCTAACAGGCTGCTCAGTCTTCTCTCAGAGAACTAGTTCTTGGTCCCTGCTTAATGGAATGGAGCAGGCAGTTTCTGAGGAAGAGCCACAAACAAAGGACAATTACTCACTGGTGTCCCTGACCACAGGGACAAGGGAGATAGGACACACCAAGCCTGGGCCACTGAGCCAGCCCCCATAGTCAGTACGTGCTAGGCCAGCCAGCCTCCACAGCAGTTCAAGGACAAAGCCTGGGACTTGCTCAGGCCTGAACCCAAAATGAAAAACTGTATCTTGAACAGCCTCTACTAACCCTGGCCAATTAGAACGTACTGATATGATTGTCACTTGCTTGAACCAACCATATCTAAAGTGACCTAACTGCCTTAGGACCTTCCCTTGGCTGTGCTTAAAAGGAGCTCACACGTTTCTCTCAGGGGCTTGGCCATCTTGCCTTTGTATAGGATGCCAGACCCCAGCATGCTGGAATACAGACGCTTTGCTTTTGCTGATTGCATACATGGACGGTGGTTTTGTGGGACTACTCCAGGACGCTAACAACCCTTGTTAGCCTCTCATTTAAAAAAACATCTTAATAACATTTTCCCAGGGGCTAGAGAGATGGCTCAGCAGTTAAGAGCTCTTATTGCTCTTGCAGATGACCTGAGTTTGGTTCCTAGCACCCACATCAGGTGCCTCACAACTTTTAACTCCAGCTACAAGGGATCATACACCTTCTTCTAGTCTCCTTGGGCACCTGAACTCATATGCACATATTCACACACACACACACACACACACACACACACACACACACACACACACACAATTCAAAGTAAAATAAATCTTAAATAAAAATTTCCCATTAAATAAACTCTTTTTTTTTAACAATTGAGTCCTTTTTTGTCATTCAAAAATCACCTCCCCCAATGATATACATTTGTGGAATTCATAAAGTCTAGCAAAATATATAGGGGTCTCAGATTCTATAGATCTTATAGTAACATTCCAGCTTTTGATTCAGACCTACAGGACTTTAACTCTTGTGTATATAAAATATAACATAAATTTCCCAATGCCTGGCATTTTTTGAGGCACTGTATACATTCGGTTTCTTTTATTCCAGGAATTTTAGAGTAAGTTCCTTGTGAAACTATGCATGGGATGGCCCGAGAAGAGAAGTACTGTCAGGAGAGGACAAGCCTCCCTGTAATAGGCATTTTGAGCAGAAAGAATCCTTCTTAAAAAGCTAGGGAGATAGCTCAGTGAATAAACTGTAGTCAGATTTTTCTTTAGGCAACCAGCTCACAAATAATGACACAGAGACTTATTATTTATTATGAAAGTTCAGCCTTAGCTTAGACTTGTCTCACTAGCTCTTATAAGTTAAATTAATCTGCTTTTATTAATCTACATTATACCATCTGACTCCCTCCATGCCTTGTTGGCATCTCCCTTGGGCACCTAGATTTATCCTCATACTTGCTCTCTCTGCCTGGAAGTCCTACCTATACCTCCTGTCTAGCTATTGGCCATTCAGCTTTTTATTACACCAACCACAGCAATATACCTTCACACAGTGTACAAATAGCCCACAACAATAAAGTGCTTGCTACACATGCCGAAAAACCTGAATTCGGATCCCTAGTACTGACATAAAAGCCTGGTACAGGGATGCATATTTGTCTATCAAAAAATTTAAATAAAAAAGCAAAAGACATGCCTATTTTTCTGGTCTCATGTAGCCCAAGCTGACTTTGAACTCCTGATTCTCCTGTCTTCCCCTCCCAAATTCTGGAATTTTAGGAGTACATCAGCACACCTGACTGGTTTGCCAAACTCCAAGTCCATGACCTCAATTTTCCCCACCCACTTTAAGCAGAATAAACAAACCATAGTCAGATAAAAAGAAGAAAGGAAGGAAGGGGGTAGAAAAAAAGAGATTTTTAAAAATCCTGAGCCAGATGTGGTGGTACACAGCTGTAAACCTAACACTTAGGAAGTTAGGGCAGAAGGATTGGCACAGGTTTGAGGTCAGGCTGGGCTACATGTTGTCAACCTGTTTTAAAATAGCATTAGAAAAATGCAGCCCAGGCGTGTGAGCCTTGGCTGGAGATTGGAATCACCTGAGAAGCTCTCCAAACAAGCAAATAAAACTTCAGACCAATTAAGCCAGAGTCTCTGGAGGTGTAGCTCTTTGTTGTTTTTAGTCCTTCAAGTAATCCCAGGAGCCAACCAACAGTCTAGCCAAGAACCACCTCGGCCGGCTTGCCATGGTAGAGGGCACTCTGCCGTAAAGTTTCTTTAAAAAAAAAGGAACCTTAAGCCCAGCACCAGTGTTTAGGGTGTAAGGCATTCTTCTCTCCTGCCTGTGTATATTGCCCCGAGGAAGAAAAATTATATTCCAAAGAGATACCTGTATCCAGCTCTTTCGGGGTATCAGGCTACTGAAACAGTGGTCTCCAAGAAATTGAAATTTCTTCGGAAATCTTGTGCTGGAAAAGGAAAAGGCTGAAAAGCTGCTACCACTGGCAAGAGGAAGAACTTGTCTTCTAGGAAGAGACTTCACACAATTCTGACAGCTTGTCACACCACCTTGCAGGCCAGCCTGGAGCCCAGGCGATGATGGGTAGAAATGGGTGAACCACATGTTGAACAGCACTTCTGGCCTTCTCTTTAAACCTAAGCCTCATATCAGGACCTCAAACACAGAGTCAGAGGGTTACAGAACCTCCTTAGTTGTTCCTCTTCATTGACTAAACCACCTTTTTAATTGTCCTACTGATGGTGTGTGCCTGAGCCTAGCTTTTGAAGGCTTCCAGGGCCTAGGTTCTGACCCTAATAACTGTAGTAATATGTGTGTCCTTTCCGCATGTGCCCATGAAGGCAGAGCTGGCACAGAACTGTAGAGCCACCTAGTTCAATCTTGGGAGCTATAAGCTGTGTTGTGTAACTGACCAAGGTTCAGAGGGGCTGTCTGCCCATATTTTCTCACCTGGGTCTCAAGAGCAAGGAAAATGCATGTGTCTTAATAGTTTGCTATCCTGAACTTCTGGTCCCAGAGAGGCATGGAAAGTGTCCTGACAATTAAGACACTTGGAGGCATTGTTACTTTGAATCAGCGCCTGGCCTTTTGCCTTGGCACGCCAGCCAGCTTCGAGGTGGGTGAACTAGGTCATTGGGCTAAACTTTTCAGTGCAGATGCAATGTTCCTGGTCGAAGAGCAGGTGTGCAAACCCTTGCTGAAGTTGACCAACCCATTAGCAAATTTTCCAGTCCCTTCCCTGACTATATCCATCCGGTGCACATGAAAAAAAAAATAAAGCTGTGTACCCAGGGCAAGAACAAATATAGCTTGGAGCAAAAACTTCAAAACACTCCACCTTCTCCTGGAACAGATTCTGTGCCCTACCCTGCTCTAGCATCACCCACAAAATTTTCCTTTCCTGCCAACAGAACCACCAGAGCTGACGCCTTTTCTTCTGAAACCCCATGGAGCTCCATCCTCAACTCAAGCACATTGACTACCATTAGCTGGTTCTGCACAGCTAACTTCCAGCATCCTCACCAGGGCCAGCATCATGTATCCATCAGCACACCTTTGGCCTTTTCTCCCATGAACTTGGACAGCCCTGATCTGATCCTAACAGACACTTTCCACCTCTTTCTCCTAGACCTCTGACCATAGCTTCTCTTTGGGTTACTTCTGATAATCAGCAACTGAATTAAGTATGCTCTTATTGGCTTTAATAGTACTTTATACATATATATGCTCTAGAATTATTGATTTTTATCATAATGAGCTGTTTATAATCCTTTCTCTGTCAATAAATTATAGGTTCTATTGCTTAAAGAGGGAATTTTTTTTTTTTTTTTTTTTTTTTTGGTTTTTCGAGACAGGGTTTCTCTGTGTAGCTTTGCGCCTTTCCTGGGACTCACTTGGTAGCCCAGGCTGGCCTCGAACTCACAGAGATCCACCTGGCTCTGCCTCCCGAGTGCTGGGATTAAAGGCGTGTGCCACCACCGCCCGGCAAGAGGGAATTTTTTAAATTAAAAGTTTAAAAAAGAAGAAAACTAGCTCCATACTACATGAGAGGCTGAGATTGGGGACCTCGTTGGGAGAGATCAAGAATCACAAGAGTGAGCCGGGCGGTGGTGGCGCACGCCTTTAATCCCAGCACTTGGGAGGCAGAGCCAGGCGGATCGCTGTGAGTTCGAGGCCAGCCTGGGCTACCAAGTGAGCTCCAGGAAAGGCGCAAAACTACGCAGAGAAACCCTGTCTCGAAAAACCAAAAAAAAAAAAAACAAAAAACAAAAACAAAAAAAAAAAAAAGAATCACAAGAGTGAGGTAGGGATATGACTGAGTTGGTAACATGCTGGCTATGAGAGCACATGGGCTTGAATTCAGTTCCCAGCATCCACAAAAACAAAACAAAGAAACAAACATCAATGACGAAATGAGCTGGGAAGGCCAAGACAGGAGGATCACTGATGCTTCCTGGCTACCAAGCCCAGCCTAATCTGTGAGCACCTAGGTCCCAGTAAGGGGGCCTATCTCAAAAAGCACAATGAATAGTTCCTAATGAACAACACCTAAAGTTGACTTCTGACCTCTATGTGTACATGCTTATGCAAGTACATATGCTTACATGTGTGTGCATACACAAACACACACAAATAAAGTTTAAAAAATAGAAAAACAGTTACATGGGGAATAAGGCAGGAGACCTGGTCTCAAAAGAAAAGTGTGAGTGTGTGACAGACACACATACATATACACTTACATAGATGGGTAGATTTGGAGCTTAAACCTATCTGATAACAGCAAACAATGTTTATAGGTTTGATATAAATGCATGCTAAAATCATCTAGGTTGATGGTTGTTGAGTTCTGTGTTGAAAACCAAGATTAGCCGACATAGAGGACCACTAAGGATTGTCTGTCGAGCCATGAAGATGGCAGAAGGAAATAATGACTAAGTGTCATGGTTTGCAAAGGCATTCACTGTGAAGTGAATATAGTGGGCAATTATCTAGAGCTGTATCTGTAGAGAGAATGACAGGGAATGAGGGCCAGGGGCTGTACATGCTCAGAGCCTCATAAAGTTAGCATATAAGAACAAGTTGGCCAAGAAGAAGGCTGGAAGCCCATCCTAGCTAAGGCCAGCTGAAGTTGGCTGCTGGAGCAGGTATACAGGTGGTCCAGGGTGTCTGAAGGTGGCCTATAGCACATTTGAATACATCCCTGGATGAAGATTTAGGATGCTAATGAGATGTGTGATGCATGAAGTTGTATAGAGAACTGCATGTAAAGCTTAGAACATGTAAACAAAAATAATCCAAAAAGCTCATGCTGTGTCATAGAGAAGTCCCCATCCATTGTACAGTGACAGCGTTGAAGGATGAACTTTGTCTTTGCTCTAGATGGCCTGCCTGCCCTTGGGAGTGTACTCTCTCTTAATAAACTGCCTCTACTTCTGCTCTAACTGTCTGTTTCTGCTCAATTCTTTGTTTGGGAGCACTGTAACTTGGGACTCTCTTCTGGATGTACCTGGGAACCCTACTATCAACTTATGTAAATAGAATGTGAGATACACATGCAAACCACAATAAATTTTAAATTTATAGCAACCAAATGTTTTTGTACATTCATATATGTGTTAGTGTGTATGTTCCTGCATATGAATGTGGAGGCTAGTGACAAAGCCCAAGTGTCATTTCTCATGTGCCGTCCACCTGGTTTTTCAAGACAGGATCTTTTATTGGCTTGGAGATCACCAAGTAGGACAGGCTGGCTGGCAAGAGAGGCCCAGGATCTGCCTATCTCTACCTCCCCAGTGTTGAGATTTAAAGTATGTGCCAGTAGGCCTTACACTTTAAATATGTGTTCTAGGGATCAAAGTCAGGTCCTTGTGCTTATATGGCAAGGATTTTACCAATGGAACCATCATTATTTTTAAAAAAAAAACAACAAAAATAAGTTGGTGAAACTAATTTTCATAATACATTTAAAATATTCGTTCAACATATAATTGGTGTCAATATCAAGGTATTCTATATTCTTTTTCATGGTTGGAATTATATTTTATTATTATAATGGTGTGTGTGTGTGTGTGTGTGTGTGTGTGTGTGTGTGTGTCCTCGAGTAAATGCCACAGGGTGCATGCAGAGGTCAGAGGACAGCTTTGGTTGCTGGCTCTCTCCCTCCACCATGGCTTCTGGGGATTGAGTTTTCTACTGCTGAACCACCTCGCTGGCTCTTGTTTAATGTCCTTAGAATCTTTTTTTTTCTTACTTTTGTTACACATCTTACATATCTTGTTCAAACTTGCCATAATTTCAATGATTCAGTAGCCTAATGTGGCTCAAAGCTACCATATTGTACAGTACATTCTGAAAACTGAAGTTGGGGACCAAGGAAAGTCAAGCCCTCTTCTAGGCTTCAGGATGATGTGGAAGAAGCCAGGTATAAATGGCTCCTCAGAGGAAGAGCACTGCTTGGGAACCCATGGGCTGCAGAATGGCTTGCAGTAGGAGCCTGATACAGCCACAGATAGGGTAGAGCTACATGGTCCCAAGCATTCAAGAAAATAGAGCCAAGTAGCTATCGGCACAAGCCTCCCTATTTAATTTCAGTTTTATACCACTCACTCAGTGCTATTATGGGAGAATAACTCTCGAGTGTTGCAGATAAATGACCTGACCAACCATTTATGAGGGGTCATTAATCTCAGCCTCATGGCAGGAGTGAAGGAGAAAATAGATGAGTTCTCCTCACAAACCCAATGAAGTAGCACGAGAAAGGAGAGGGGGGAGGGAAGGAGGGTGGGGGCGGGAGGAGGGAGGGAGGAAGAGAGAGATCCCCATAGCAGAATAAAGTGTTAGAAACAACAAGAACAACAGGATAGTGTAAAAGTAGAAGCAGACCCTACTTTTATCTAAAACAAGAGAGAACATAGAACTTTCTGGGAAATGCAAGACTTACCACAGGAGGCAGCAATATTTCAGGGAGAGTCACCCCCAACCCCACAATAATCTGCTGCACAGTAACCAGCACGAAATCCATTTGAGGAAAACAGTAGATTTAGGTCCTCTATTTTCCTCCCTGCAGTTCCTTCCTGACAAGCTAAGGAAGGAAAAACAATTAAAATACAAATATTAATTCATTTAATAAAAAAGAAAGGCATGTGGGAGTAGAGTGGAGGGGCCAGGGAAAGTAAGTTGGACAAGACTGTTTAGCATGACACCCCTTCAGAAAACAGGGAGGAGTTGTCTCGAACTCACATCTGATCTGGGCCCTGAGCACAAAGGGAAAGGAGACCCCAATCAGGTGATCTACGACAAGAAGACCTTCCAGCAGCCTTGTCCCTTGACTCTGCCTTCCAGATCTATCCAAAGATAAAGTCTTAGACTGAGGCCAAAGTAGGTGTGTGAATCAGTAGGGGCTAGGGATAGGGCTCAGTGGGTATAGCGACAGCTGAACAAACAAGATGACTTGAGTTTGGATCCCCAGAACCCACGGGAAAGGCAGGGGCAGCAGTGGCCCACACCTGTAACTGGGCCACCGGAGACAGAAGCATCCTTGGAGCTCATTAGATGGCCAACCTCACGGTCTTCAATCAATTGATGAGTTCCAGGTGGAGTGAGAGTCCCTCTACCAAAAATAAAGGTGGAGAGTGATAGAGGAAGATACCTGCCATTGACCTCTGACCTCCACATGCTTGTGGACTCACGTGTACCCTACATGACCACAGGTATACATCATATGCCAAATTAAAAACCATAAATAGATGTGCACAAATTAACAGCTTAGGTATTTTTAATCACTCAAGAAAATACATCCAGGAAAACACAGTGGCCTGGGCTATAGAACACTCTTTTTCATTTCTAGCTCATAAGCACAAAGCACCCTTATTAAAGAATTACCAAAATGTGAATCCAGTCATGGTAATCCCAGTGCTTGAGAGGCTGAGGCGGGAGGATCACTGTATGTGTGAGGCCAACCTAAGTTACTGAGAGACCCTGTCTCAAAAACAAAACTAAAAAAATAAACGAAAAGAGGAAATTTACCAAAATATGAAATGACTGTTTTTAGTGAAGGAAACTCTATTTTAAAAATAAGATTTGCATTTAATGTCTGCTTTTTTTTTGGGTCACCTTACTGTTTCAATCTGAACCAAAGCATGAAATGTCTATAAACTTTGAGAACTGGAGAATTTCCAGCAGCACTGTCTGATTATGTCTATCCCATACTTTCTGTATCCATGTGTGCTCTCACTCATGCTTGTATGTTGGGTGTAGCAGGAATCTTAAAGGGTCTTATTAATAAAATCAAACCCAGAGCCAGGTATTGGGGTGAATGCTGGAAGATCAGAGAAGAAGAACAAGCCACAGCTACCTCGCCTCGCCAGTTCCTCAGCTGATCCTGTTTCCTCAGACTGAAAGGCTCTGTGTCCAAATGGATCTCAGCTGAACTGCTTCTCGAAAGCCTGAAAGCTTAACCAGCTTCTAGTTTCTGGTCCTCACGCCTTATATACCTTTCTGCTTTCTGACATCACTTCCTGGGATTAAAGGTGTGAGTCACCATGCCTGGATGTTTCCAGTGTGGCCTTGAACTCACAGAGATCTAGATGGATTTCTGTCTCTGAAATGCTAGGATTAAAGGCGTGTGCTACCACTGTCCAACCTCTGTGTTTAATATTGTGGCTGTTCTGTTCTCTGACCCCAGATAAGTTTATTAGAGTGCACAATATTTTGGACAACACAATACCACCACAGTTGGGAATTGAACGCAGGGCCTTGAGAATGCTATGTACTTTCTATCACTTACCTCTGAGCCCAGAGAATGTGACAGAATGAAACTAACCAAGATGGACATATGTGCTGGGTGGCAGTGGCACCCACTTTTAATCCCAGCACTTGGGAAGCCAGAGACAGGTGGATCTATGAGTTCCAGGCCAACTTGGTCTACAGAGTGAGTTCCAGGACATCCAGGGCCATACAGAGAAACCCTGTATCAAAAAACAAACAAACAAACAAAAAAGATGAACATATGAAAGCAGCCAGTTAGCAGAAATTCCTCCTCACAGAGGCTGCTCATAAGGGGCTATATTAGTTCTTTTATGTCATTATGACACAAATCTATGAGCAAAGGAAACTTACAGAAGAACAACTTTGGGTTTATGGTCTTGGAGGCAGAGTCCATAATGGTCGGGGAGGCCTGGCAGCAGGTGGGTGGAGCAGGAGCTGAGAGCTCACATCTTTAATCATAAACATGAAGCAGAGGCAGAGCCAAGTGGGGAGAGGCTATGGACTCTCAAAACCTGCCTGCAATGATGTACTCCCTCTAGCAAAGTTCCACCTCCTAAAGGTTCCATCGCCTCCCTAAATCAGTGCCTCTATCTGAGGAAAGATTGTTCAAATATGTGATCCTATTGGGGGAATATCTCACTCAAATTTCCAAAGGAACAGATCAGAGAAAATGTGAGAGAAGGCAGTTGCTATGTAAATGATGCATAAAGGGTCATGGCTCCTGTGGCCTGGTGCTGCGGATTTCTAGCCTTTCTCCGGGATGGGCCTGTTTCCATTATAGGAAGTGCTTTTTCTCCCATAATAAACTACCTTGTTTTCTACCACTATCCATGTGTTCCTTATTTCAAGTAATATGAATTCTACCACTATCCATGTGTTCCTTATTCCAGGTAATATGAATTGGAAATCTCAGAAGACAACTCCAAATCTCTATCCATGCCTGTAACACCTTGATACCCAGTCATACCTATGTTCGGGATATAATCTATAACCCAGAGCCAGAGAAAGAGAGAATGGCTGGTAGTGGTTCTCAACCTTCCTAATGCTGCGACTCTTTAATACAGTTCCTCATGTTCTGGTGACCCCCAACCATAAAATTATTTTCCTTGTTATTTCATAGCTGTAATTTTGCTACTGTTATGAATTGTATTGTAAATATTTTTTGAGAGATTTGACAAAGGACTCACAACCTATAGGTTGAAAACCACTGATATATTTAGCCTGAATGCCAGTACCACGGTGAAGAATCAGGGCAGGGTATATAACTCAGTTGGTAGAATACTTGCCTAGTATGCATGAAGCCCTGGGTTCAAACCCTAACACTACATGAAAAGAAGCTTGGTGCCACATGTCTGTAATCTCAGCATTTGCGAGGTAGAGGCAGGCCAGCCTCAGATGTTGGGGAATATTATTTTAGGGTGTGTTACTTTTGTTTATGTTGCATTTGTTTAACTCTGTGAAGCCTGTCTAAAACACCTGATGGTCTAATAAAGATGGTCCAAGACAGGAGGAAGGATAGACAGGTCTAGCAGGCAGAAAGAATTAATAGAAGGAGAAATCTGGGAGGAGAGAAGAAAAGAGGTAGTCAGAAAAGTAGGAGGACCCAGGGGCCAGCCACCCAGCTACACAGCAAGCCACAGAATAAAAAAATAATGAAAGGTATACAGAAATAGAGAAAGGCTAAAACCCAAAGGCAAAAGCTAGATGGGATAATTTAAGTGAAGCCGGCTAGCAATAAGTCAAGCCAAGGCTGGACATTTATAAGTAATAATAAGCCTCTGTGTGTGATTTATTTGGGGTCTAAGTGGTGGGCCCCCAAAAGAGCAAAAACATCCAACACCACTCAACTTTGTAGGGAGTTCAAGGCAAGTCTGAAATGCATGAGACCTTGTCTAGGAGGAGGGGTGGGAAGAGAAAGAACAATGTTTTGCAGTATGTTCTGAAAAATGAAATGAATCACAAAAGTCTACTTTAATCTAAATGAATAAAAATACATAGTTAATGACAAGGAATTTTCTCAAATAACAAGCTAGATCCATATGGAATGACTGAACTAGTAGAACGTAGTGCCTACTTATTAAATAGAAATATGAAAAGATTTCACCTCTTTTTTTTTTTTTTGGTTTTTTCGAGACAGGGTTTCTCTGTGTAGCTTTGCGCCTTTCCTGGAACTCACTTGGTAGCCCAGGCTGGCCTCGAACTCACAAAGATCCGCCTGCCTCTGCCTCCCGAGTGCTGGGATTAAAGGCGTGCGCCACCACCGCCCGGCTTCACCTCTTTTTTTTTTTCTGTAAAAAATAGACAATGTCAGAACTATACTGGGAAACCTAGCTGTTCAATATTCTATTGCCAACACATTTCACAAGCAAATTGTGTGTCCTTGGTGGAGGGAAAGGTTTCTCCTGGAGTTCAAATTGGAATCCTCTGGGCATCCAGATGCTCCAGGTTCTAAGGAAGCATTTGCTGCTCTGACCTTGTCTTTGAGACAGACATTTAAATACTAGTTGCATCTGAGCATGTTGGCACATGCCTATAATCCTAGAACTTGAAAGGTAGAAGCTGGAAGATCAGAAGTTCAAGTCCCTCCTCAGCTACACAGAGAGTTCAAGGCTAGGCTCAGAGCTACACGAGACAATATCTCAAAAATATAAATAAATTTAGATGCCTGTGAATTTGCTTATAGTTTTATGTTTTCTTTTGATTTTTTTGCTTTTGTTCTAACTTTTGAGATAGAATTTCATGTGTCCCCGGCTAGAAGTGAATTTACTATGTAGCCCAAGACAACTGTGAACTCCTCATCCTCCTATACCTACCTGCCAAGTGCTACAATTATAGGTGTGCAACACCAGGCCTGGCTTTATCATTTTTGAAAAGCCAATTTATTTTCCTCGTTTGCACTTTGGGAAATGTCCTTTGTCGCATGGGATGACAATACCCTATGTGGAGGCCTGCTTTCACTGTGCTATCTCCCACCTTCCACCAACACCTGACCAGGCAGTGCAGAGGCCAGAAACACTGTATGATTTTCATATTCCTCTCAAAGTTAATGTTGAAGAAAAGCTTTTCTGGGACTGCGGGTCCTGAGTGGAAGTTAATAGTATATTTTCTGTATTTTGACCAGTTGTGGATCTCTGTAATAGTGTCTCTATTTCGTATTATTTTTCATTTATGTGTGTGTGTGTGTGTGTGTGTGTGTGTGTGTGTGTGTGATGAGTATGCATTCACATATGTGTGTGAATGCTTGCTCTGGAGGACATTGCCATGATGGAAATGTGGTCAGAAGGAAGACAGCCTCAGTTGTTGGTCCTCACTATCCACCTGGTTTGAGACGGGGTTTCCTTGTTACCCACTGCTGAATATGCCAGGCTAACTGGCCCAAGGGCTTTCAGGTGTAGTCCTGTCTCCATCTTCCAGCTCACTTTATGAACACGGGGATGACAGGTGAGTAGCATTGTGTTGGATTTCCTTGGGTTCTGGGGATTCAAACTAATATCCTCGCACTTGTGTGTGGTAAGCACTTTACCCATAATGATAGTAGATCCTGCTCATTTCACCATGTGAAGGTGTCTTCTGTATATCAAAAGTTCAATTCAAAGTCCTTACACACATTTGGGGATTCAGGATAGATAAGTGAGGGATGGAGTCAAAACAACAAACTTAAATGAATCTTTCAAACAGCTATCTCTAGGTTTATTACATGTTATTAATTCACCTTGATTTTTGCAGTGTGTGTGTGTGTGTGTGTGTGTGTGTGTGTGTGTGTGTGTGTATGTGCATCCCATAACACATGTGTAGAGATCAGAGAACAACTCATGAGAGTCATTTCTCTTCTTCTGTCATAAGGTTCCCAAGGAGATGAAAGGAATTCAGGGTGCCAGACTTGGCCATTTCACTAGACCTTGCTATATTTACTTTATTTTGACACTAGATTTTATGTAGCTCAGGCTCCCTTAGAACTATCTGTGCAACGGATGCAGCGGATGATACCCTCAAACTCCAGATCCTCCTGTCTCCACTTCCTGAGTGCTGAGATTACAAATTTAATCCACATCTGATTTTCTGGCGTGAAGAGAAAGACAAAGAGGAATGCTTTGGCAGATGAAAACTGGAAATCCCTCTGTCCTACCAAAACAGAAGAGCCCTTCAATCTAATGTGTGAGAAGAACAGGACCAGAACTCTTGTGAACCAAGGCTTTTGAAGCAGCCCTCTAGCCCACCTCTATTCTCAGAAGTACCTTTCTGTTTCTTAATAAATTGTATTTCTAATACTATCCATGTGGCCCTGATCCAATTCTTTTTTCCAGGTCACAGGAACCTGGGAATTTCAGCTAGTTCACTCTGAACTCTGATCCATGCCTGTACTAGCTTTTTGTTTTGTTTTGTTTGAAAGTCTCAGGGTGTAGAGCCGAGGCTGGCCCCAAACTTGCTCTGTGTGATCTTCCTGTGTCAGACTTCTGAGAATTGGGATTATTGGCATGTGCCTTCACATCATGCTCTGACAATCTGATAATTTAGTTTGGAAAGCAGCTTATGAATGGCATTAGACTTTGAACAATAAACTCTACTTATTAGAAAGCACACACATTTGTTCCATACCCACCAAATAAGGGCCTCTTTGTTTACCTCATGTAATTATACAATTATGTGATAAATAATACTATTCAATAGGCTACAGAACAGTTGTCAAGAAAGAGAACAAAGGAAACCAAGTGAAAAGCTGAGCTTTGGAGCCAGGCTCAGGGTTTAAGGTGGGAGTCTGGCAGAGGAGAGCTGATAGAGGTTATGACATCCTAGGAAAGGCCATGACTCTGAGCAGTTAGAACCGAAGCTGGAGGAAGGCTTTTGAAAGCAGAGGAAATTTCCAGATGTGGAGACAGGGCCATGAGAAACATCATATTTAGTGGAAGCAAGTTGTGCAGAGAGCCGGGGCAGCCTGGATATCAGGTTTGGTTTGAAAAATTAACTAGAAGGGCTCAGTTGATAGAGTACTTGCCTAGTACTAGACAACAAGGCCCTGAGATCCATCCCTGACACTACATAAATTAGGCATGGTGGCCAATGCCCATAATCCTAGCACTCAGGAGGTGAAGACAGAAGGACCAGGAGTTCAAGACCAGTTTTGGCTGTATAGTAATTTTCTTTCTTTTTTTTTATTAATTAATTTTTTTATTTTACATCCTGACCTCAGTTTCCCCTCCCTCCTCTCCTCCCACTCCTCCCCCCACCTCCCCTCTGCCCCCCATCCACTCCTTCTCCATTTCCATTCAGAAAAGCAGGCCTCTCATGGGTGTCAACAAACCATGGCACATCAAGTTGAGGCAGGACCAATCTCCTCCCCCTGCATCAAAGCTGGGGGAGGCATGCCAGCATGGGGAATGGGTTCCCAAAAGCCACCTCAAGCACCAAGGACAGGCCTCGATCCCACTGCTAGGAGACCCATAAACAGACCAAGCTACACAACAGTCACACACATGCAGAGGGCCTACATCTGTCCCATGCAGGCTCCATAGCTATTGGTCCAGAGTCCAAGAACTCCCACAAGCCCAGGTCAGCTGTCTCTATGAGTTCCTTTGTGACCTTGACACTCCTGTCATACAATCCCTCCTCCCTCTCGGCAACTTGACTCCCAGAGGTTGCCCTAGTGCTTGGCTGTGGATCTCTGCATCTGCTTCTATCAGTTACTGGATGAATGCTCTCTGATGACAATTAGGATAGTCACCAGCATGATTAGAAGAAATGGCTAGTTCAGACACCTTCACCACTATTGCTAGGAGTTTTATCTGTGTAATCTTTGCAGATTCCTGGGAGTTTTCCCGGTACCAAATTTCTCCCTAATGCTGAAATCCCCACCTCATCAAGACATCTCTTTCATTACTCTCCCCCTCCATTCTGCTCCCAACCCACCCAACCCAATCCCTCATGTTCACATCCCCATCCTCCACCCCCTGCCCCTAGTTTACCCAGGAGATCTCTTCTATTGACCCTTTCTAGGGAAATCCATGTGTCCCTCTTTGGGCCCTCCTTGTTACCTAGCCTCTCTGGGTCTGTGGATTGTAGCCTGGTTATCCTTTACTTTACAGCTAATATCTACTTATGAGTGAGTACATACCATGTTTGTCTTTCTGGACCTGAGTTACCTCACTCAGGATGATTTTTTTTCTGGTTCCATCTAAGTGCCTGCAAATTTCATGTCATTGTTTTTTACTGCAGCATAATACTCTATTATGTAAATGCACCACCACATTTTCTTTATCCATTCTTCAGTTGAGGGGCATCTAGTTTGTTTCCAGGTTCTAGCTATTACGAATAATGCTGCTATGAACATAGTTGAGCAAGTGTTCTTGTGATGTGATTGAGTATCCTTTGAGTATATGCCCAAGAATGGTATTGCTGGGTCTTGGGATAGATTCCCAGTTTTCTGAGAAAACGCCATACTGATTTCCAAAGTGGCTGTACAAGTTTGCACTCCCACCAGCAGTGGAAGAGTGTTCCTCTTACTCCACATCTTCTCCAACATAAACTGTCATCAGTGTTTTTGATCTTAGCCAGTCTGACAAGTAAGATGGTATCTCAGAATCATCTTTGATTTGCATGTCCCTGATGACTAAGGATGTTGAGCAATTCCTTAAATATCTTTTGACCATTTGAGATTCTTCTGTTGAAAATTCTGTTTTGATCTGTACCCCCATTTTTCAATTGGATTATTTGGTATTTTGATGTCTAGTTTCCTGAGTTCATTATATATTTTGGAGATCAGTCCTCTGTCAGATGTAGGGTTGGTGAAGATCTTTTCCCATTCTGTAGGCTGATGTTTTGTCTTATTGACAGTGTCCTTTGCCTTGCAGAAGCTTTTCAGTTTCATGAGGTACCACTTATTAATCCTTTATCTTAGTGTCTGTGTGCTACTGGTATTCTATTCAAGAAGTTGTTTCCTGCATTCAAGTCTACTTCCCACTTTCTCTTCTATCAGGTTCAGTGTAGCTGGATTTATGTTGAGGTTTTTGATCCACTTGCACTTGAGTTTTGTTGGCTGCATAGTGATTTTTGAAACCACCCTGTGCTATGTGAGACCCTATCTGAAAACAAAGGGGATGGGAAGCTAGTGAGACATCTCAGTTTGTAAAGTACTTGACACAGAAGCATGAGAAACTGAGTTTAGATCTCTAGCACTCATAGTAAAAAGCCAGGCATCGTGGCACACACTGGAGAGGCAATGACAGACAGATCCCTAAGCTGACTAGTCAGCTATTGAATTCCAGGTTAGTGAAAGACCCTGTCTAAAAAAATGATGTCAGTGGTTCCTGAGGAATAACACCTGAAGTTGTTCTCTGGCCTCCACAGTTACATGTGCCTGTTCACACCACACACACACACACACACACACACACACACACACACACACACACAGTACCTCTTAGTCATGTTAAGGGTGATGGGCCTGGCAGGGGGAATGCATCTCTAAACTATTTTAGAACTAGTGTACAGAGATAATAAAAAGCAGACTGCCTCTTAGTTTCTTTAATATATTAGAATAACCAAGGACCACCCACGGGAGAACAAACAGAGGCTCTTTATTTAAATTGTCATCACTGCATTGGGCAGAAACTCCAAAGCTGGCAGAAGAGAAGAAAATTTCCTAATGGCAAAAAAAGAAAAAAGAAAAAAAGGGGGGAGGAAGGAACTGCAGAGAGGCTTTACTGACTGCTGCTGGTGGGGTAATTTCATGAAACAGGATGATTAGAAGGGGAAGCTTATGTAATTGATTGGAGGAGCCTCCTCAGGCTTCTCTGGTTGGTCCTAAGCTGGAAACAGACAGGCAAGAAAAGGAAAAACTAGTCATTGTGATCTTGACCTCCCTGAGCAGATGTGGGTCAGAATTCTGTTATCATATATGATGTAGCCATTGTCCTCTTGCTTATCCTTCCTCTTGATTGGTTCTAGGTCTCCCATTTGCATCACTTTGTTGCCTTTACCCAAAAAGATGAATTTCTTGCTATGGTGTGGTTATAAAGAGAGTTGACTGTAGTACGGAAGTGGTGCTGGGCTGGGTATGATGGCACACATCTGTAGTTGCAGCATCAGCAGGCTGAGACAGAAGCATCACGAGAGACACTCTAAAACAAACAAACAAACAAACAAACAAACAAACAAACAAACTATGTAGTTCCCAGTCCCCAACAATTCTGCATAAACCAGCTAGAACTGCAGGTTCCTGAACTGGGCTTTCTACCTGCTCAATCAGTATTGCCACTATAAAGTACACTCCACAGTGGCTCTCACCCTTCCTAATGCTGCAACCCTTGAATACAGTTCCTCATGGTGTGATGACTCCCAACCATAACATTATTTCTGTTGCTGCTTTATAACTGTAATTTTACTACTGGAATGAATCATAATGTAAATATCTGTGTTTCCTGATGGTCTTAGGTGACCACTATGAAAGGGTCATTTGATCCCTGAAGGGGTCAGGACCCACAGGTTGAGAACTGCTGTTCCAGGGAGAACTGGGAAGCCCCAGTAAAGACTAGGCTTAGTGTCACCTCTGCATGAGAAGAAGAAATACTAGGACTGTTGTCCAATCTGCAGCCTGAGGGCCAGCTGTCATGCCCTTCCTTCAGCTGACAGAAACTGTAGTTGACAGTGGAAGACTGGCCTTTCTACTGGAGAAACCTAGCAGTCTGTAACCCTTAGTATGGCACTGAGAGGACACCAAGTAAAGCAAGTGCTGGTGCATGCCTCTAATGCCAGCACTTGAGAGATAGAGGCGGAAGGATCAGGAGTTCAAGGTCATTCCCTGCTACATCCTAAGTTCTAGGCCAGCCTGGACTACATGAGACCCTTGTTTAAAAAAAGCAGCAAATTAAAATGCATGGCTTATCAAAATTCTCAGATTCTTAAGGGAAGAGAAGATAAAAGTAAAGACCTCTAAAACCCAATTCTGTTTTTTCCATTAAGTTATCTAAGTCTATGAGTTTGACCAAATAAGCCAATCAACAATAACAAAATCCTCTGACTTTTTTGTGTCTTGAAACTATGTCATAGGAGAAAGTATAGGGTGAGATGAAGTAGCAATGTTGAAATACTTGTGTTTGTCTTTCTGTATATGTGTCCTGGTTTCCTTTCTCTTGCTGTGACAAACACCCTGACAATATCCAAATTAGAGAAGGACAGATTTATTTGGTTTACAATTCCAGATTATGATCCATTATTATGGGGAAGTCAAAGAAGGCACTTATAGCATCTCACCAAGAGTAGAGAAAGGAATGAACCATCGCTTGCTCACTCTCATCTAGCTATTTCCTGTCATATTAGTTCAGGACACTCAGTCTAAGAAACGGCATTGCTCACAATGGAATGGATCTTCCTAAGTCAATTCACAATCAAGATAATCCTCGCCCCCAACAGGCCAACAGGCCAAAGTGATCTAGGCAATCCCTCAGTTGAGGATTTATTGTCAGATGATTTGAGGTTGTGGCAAGTTGACAATTAAAAACAAATCATCATAACATAGATGCTTCAAGTTCCTTGTGCGCGTGCGCGTGCACACACACACACACACACACACACACACACACACACACACACTGTAAGAGTATGTATAAGGAAAAGAACAAAAAGCGATAAAAGGTAAATATAACAAAGTCTATAAACATGTATTTATTTTTATTTTAAGCTTCCTTAAAACATGTAATATTATATAAAGACTATATAAAACAATGTACTACTAGGTCTCTAACATATATAAGAAAATATATAATGAAGTAATAATCCAAAATGCAAGTAGAGAATAAAGCTACACATACAGTAATAAAATTTATGTATCTAACTGTAAATAAGTATAGCATCATAAGTTAAGGTGCTTATTACATGCCTTAGTTGAACAACTAATAAAATAAAACTAATAAAATATATCATTCAAGAAATTATGACAGAGTAAAAAATATCCACTTACTACAAATAGTAAGGAAAATAATATCCAAAGACAAGTTTGCCACAGGAGATGACTTTTAGCATAGTGACTATTAATATATGATCATACTTAAGAATAGGAGTGGGTATTGGATGTCAATAAATATGTTTAATAAGCTAGGGTACAACAGCTCTTTGTTTTAATTTTTTTTTAAATGAAAGAGCTTGCAAATGTCAGTTCCTCCAATGAGCACTCTGGAAGATACAAATATCTTCCTCTCCAATCAATTCAAAGACAAAAGAAAGATGAAGCTAGACAGTATAAATTATAATTTTCTAAAAGTTAAGAACACAGTTAGTGATACGAATTCTAGCCACGCCCCCATGATCACACATGCACTGGTGAGACACTTAGTCATTTCTGCCTAGTCATTTCCGGGTCGTAAGTCCTACATAATCCATGTGCTGCGTAGTCACGTAATTTGCATGCAGCGTGATCACATAATGTATGTGCATGTGTGGAGTAGCCACGTGGGCCCATGTGTGCATGCGCAGGGTAGTCCTTAAAAGATGGGTTCCATGAATCTTCCCTCTCCTCCTCATGTGTCTTTCCAACAACCTGTCCCTTCCTCCTCCTAATAAAACTGTTGATAGTAGGTTTTGTTGTGCTAGGTGACTTTTCCTTGCAGGGTAAGAGCACTGCATAAAACCAACAGTTACACCTACAGCAAGTTAGACTATTTAAAACCTTACTGGAATTTCACGAGGGTCAACAGAATGGTATAGCAGGCCTGATGGAGAATGTGTCTCAATTTGCCAATTTCATATAACTTATTCGATTTTATTTCATAAAGCCTTATGCTCTAGATGAACATAATTTACAATGTCTTAGTTACTCACCTAGGGCATGTAAGTCCAACATAAACAAAGCTCCTACACTGGCTTCCCTTTAATATTTAAAGTTTAAATGAATCTGAAAATATTTAGTGTGGCATTAAAAGGGCACCAAATAAACTAAGTGGCATTGCAAGTCTCTAATTCCAGCACCTGGGAGGTGGAGGCAGAAGGATCAGGAGTTTAGGGGCATTTTCTGGCTTGTACCCAACCTTCCCACACACATCACACACACAAATAATAAATAAAATTAAAAACAACAACAAAATTCCCAGAGTTGTGGTTCATATTTGCAATCTCAGAACTTAGAAAGCTGAGACATGAGGAAAATTATCTGTGGTTTGTAACCTGTCTGGACTACATAGTTTAATTCCAAGATAGTCTGGGGTACAAAGTGAAACTCTGTCTCAGAGGACAGGAAGAAAGGAAGGAAGGGAGGGAGGGAAGGAGGGAGAGAGGGAGGGAGGGAGGAAAAGATAGAAGGAAAGTGGGGCAAGGAGGGAAGGAGGACAGAGTTCCCTTTTGGTGTTCCAAATGTTGGAAAGTTTTTATCCACAATAGCACATTCAGTTGTGAAATACTTTTATAATACCACCACCACCACCACCACCACCACCACCACCACCACCACCACCACCACCACCAATCTCATGACTAACAGTTACTGTCGATGTTTTTACTGGCACTCTGCTGAGCACTTTACATACTCGAGTTGACTTTCTCCTCACAGAAACACTAAGGGGTGACTGTACAATGAGCACCTCAGATTTTAGAAGAGATTAAGGCTCAGTTAAATGAAGCATGCTGTGTAATGTCACATACCCAGTGAAAGATGTAGTCATGGTTTGAAACCTTTGTGTTTCACAGGGAGGCCCTCAGAATGTTTCTGTGTTCACAATAGTGCTTGGTGAGGCAATAAAATTCTGACCAATACAAGTAATAAAAAAGAATTAACAGCCAATTGGTGGTGGTGCATGTCTTTAATCCCAGCACTCGAAAGGTAGAAGCAGGTGGATCTCTGTGCGTTGGAGGACAGCCTGGTCTATAAAATGAGTTCCAGGACAGCCAAGGCTGCTACACAGAGAAACCCTGTCTTGAAAAAAAAGAAAGAAAAAAAGAAAAAAAGAAAGAAAGAAAGAAAGAAAGAAAGAAAGAAAGAAAGAGAAAGGGAGAAAGAGAGAAAGGAAGAAAGGAAGGAAGAGAGAAAGAGAGAAAGAGAGAAAGAAAGAAAAAGAAAGAAAGAGAGAAAGAGAGAAAGAAAGAAAGAAAGAAAGAAAGAAAGAAAGAAAGAAAGAAAGAAAGAAAGAAAGAAAGAAAGAAAGAAAGAAAGAAAGAAAGAAAGAAAGAAAGAGTTAACAAGTAATTTGGAAAGACCCTTCCCTTTTGTGCTCCTGTCTACTGTCTCCTCTGGGTTGGAGATTCTTTGCTTCACTCAGATTCCTTTTATCCTCTCTTATTAGGAATTGGACAATGATCACATCATTCCAAAAGATCATGCAGGTTAGGGGCAAGACTGGGCATATATCATCATCATTTATCACAAAGTTCTGTCAGTGGAAGTGTGCTAGCTTTTGTCACAGGAGTTAATTAAAAAAATCACCCTGTATTTCCCCAAGGTAACCAGAAGAACTCTATGTCTAACAGTCATTCGATAAATCAGTTATGGAAATATAAACTTTAACTTTTACTTTTTCCAGATGGGATTCCAGATAAATCCATGGTCACAGAATTAGTCCTTGGAAGAATGCAAAAATGAGAGCCAAATCTTTCAGTTGAAATAAAGTTTTAAACGAGGGACAATTCTTCCCAAAGTTATCCTCTCCTTTTTCACATTTTTTCTTTAATATTTTTTTTTACATTTAGTGTGTGTGTTCATGTGCGCATGCATGTATGGAGGTCAGAGGACGACTTGAGGGAAATGGCTCTATCTTTCACACTGTGTGGGTTCCAGGGATCAAACTCAGGTCATCAGGCTTGGTGACAAGTGCCCTTACCTCCTAAGCCATCTCAATATGTCCTTTCTTAAGGAAAAATGATGCAAAATGAAGGGGAAAAAATACTTCAGGAAAAAAACTCCAACATGTCTGTTAATGATAATTTTCTTGATTTGGGGAATGATTTTTATATCTTCATATGAGTTATGTTCAGCAAGTCATAACAGCCCAATACCTGGTGTGTGTCACATCCTCTTAACTAAAAACAAAGCTGTGGGAATGCATAACCCATTTGTGATCATGTGATGGAGAAGCTTTGAAGTCAGTAATCAAAACGATTGTCTAGATGTTTTGGCTCTAAAACTCTTGCACTCACAGATCTCTTTCAACTTATGCATCTTGGGTGTGTGTAGATGTTCTGTGTGACCTGAATTTCCATTGTTGCCAAATTTGATCTTTTCTTCAGAGGCACCTTATCAATGAGGCAAACAAGACTCTGATCATGTCTTTATATGCACACATCACCTAGGTTTTGTCCCAATAGACAAGTTAGGTATGAGACATAGGCAAGGGCTATGGTGACCATAGTGGTGACCTGGCTTTATCCAAAGAATCAAAAGATTTGTCTGCATTTGAGAAAACCTTGACATGTGGAAATGAGCAAGGGGAGGATGGTAGACAAAGAGTGAAGAGGATAAAGGTGAGAGTTATGGTAGCATTGAAGCTTCTCCATCAATCAGAGCAGATGGCTTTATGGGTCATGCATCTCTGTCACAGCTGGTTGGCTGCACTTGGGTCATATGAAAGCAACCACATGTGATGCAGAAATAAATGGATGTGACTATGCACTAATAAAGCTTTATTTACAAAAGAGATGGTTGGTTACACCTCTGGGTGTCATTTGCCTCCTACTGAATTAGAGAAATTGGCATTCCAATATGACCTGATCTTGAGCTTAGAATTTAGAAATACAGACATCAGGACTAGAAATGGGATTTCTTGCCTTCTTGACACACCACAGAAAGTAGGTGTTTTCAAAGTGAAGTTTTTGATGGGTCGAGGTTGTTGTTGCTTCTTTGTCCACTTGTTTGTCTGTTTCACTGTTAGGCAGATTTGCACAAACTGAGCACTCTCACATAAACCAACACCCAGACTACAAAATACTTGAAAGATCATCAGCAACCCCCCAGAAGCTCAGCACAGGTCTGCAAGACACGGGCCTGTTGTGTGTAGTTGTCTAATTGTAGATCATTTAATTATATAGCTAGATGGTGTTCCATCATGTAAATACACCACAGTAATTGTATCCATTCTATTGCCATGGACACCAGGTAGCTCCATATAGACACCTAAAAAACTGTTTTAAAAAGTTTGTAATCCCAACACTTGGAAAGCAAAGGCAGAGGCATCATCCTCAGCCACATAGAGAGCTTAGGTTCTGCCAGGGTACATGAGACCCTGCCTCAAAATAAATGAATAGGTGTAATGTAAAAGTTTTAAAATGCAAAGAAAAATTAAAAGCACACTGTGAAAAACGGTGTTCCAAAGTAGTGTGGTTTAACCCTGACCCTGGCTGGTAGTATCAGGGCCATACAGTACTTTCTGTTTCTCACATGCAGCCATTACACAGTTAGGACTGCAATCTCACTGGAGGACACCAGGCTTCCAGTTTCTTCCCATCTTTGCTGAGCAGAATTTTCTTTCTCACTGTAGAGAGAACATAGTATCTCATTGTGGTTTTCATTCTTGTTTCCTGATAGAATATGACAATAAGCCACTGATCATTTGGGCGTTAATTTTGCTTTATTTATTTATTTTTCTTTAATTTTACTGATTGTAAAAAGATGCTTGTATCCCCTACACACACACACACACACACACACACACACACACACACACCCTGAATTCTAGTTGCATGCCATGTGAGAAGTTATTAAAAAATACATTTGGGAGGATGAGGAGACAGGACAATTGCTATGAATTCAAAGGCAGCTTGGGGAACATTTGGAGACCTCTCCTCAAAACACCAAACAATCAACCTCATGCTTTAAAGCAACAAAAAGCATTTATTCTAGCTTATATTTTCTGTGAGTTGTGAATTTAGGAATGGTTGTTCAGGTCAACTCTGGCTGTAGACTTCTCAGTACATAGGATTCAGACGTCACATGGAACTTTGCCAGGGCTCGGGGGAATCCACTTTCAATATTGCTTACTCACATGACTCCTGTATTGGTGCTGGCTGTTGATCCATGGCCTGGATTCCCTCCTCATGTGCTTCTCTTTGATGCTTAAGTGTCCTGATGACATAGTAGCTAACTTCTTTAAGAGTGTGCAATCTACATGAGCAAGAGAGTTAATCCAATGCTCTCTCTTTAAGTGTTAGCCCAGGAAATCACATGCCCTTGCCTCAGTTAGATACAGATTTCAACTCAATGACGGATACAACCGATATACGTAAGTGTAGGGAGCCGCCATTCAAAGATGGCGCTGGCTTCCTGGTAGCCTAGCTGTGAACAACTCCATATTTGGCTATGCTCTCGGGACTACGTGTCCTGTGACCTGCGCATGCACGGGTATGGTAATCGACCTTATGTCCTCAGCCTATCCCGTGGCTCCCCATGCTTGCATTCTGGCGGGACCCAATCACAGTACGGCACGTTTGCCTGAGTCCTCCCTCATATAAGCAGCTGCAATTTAGTTCTCGGGGCCCCTCACCTCCCGCTCTCCCTTAATCAAGAGGCGCTCCAATAAAGTGTGATCTGAGAAGAATCCTCGAGTGGTGGTCATTCTTCCTCACTGGCTGAGGAGTTCAACGCACATAAGGACAAATACCATCAGAGGAGACTTTTTGGAAGCCATCTTAGAGGCCATCCACCACATGAGTCCTTTTACATATCAAATTGCTTTTTTGAGAAGGAAAAAAAGAAAGGATGGAAAAATCCTTAGGGATGTTGTAGCTGAAAGTTTTCTCCAGTCGTGCCCAGCACCACAGACCCCACAACTGCTTATAAAATAATCACACAGAAGCTTATATTAATTAAACTGCTCAGCCATTAGCTCAGGCCTACCATTGAATAGCTTTTACACTTAAACTCAGCCCATTTCTGTTAATCTATATGTCACTACGTGTTCCGTGGCTTTACCTGGTGCCTTTACATGCGATATCCACAGCAGGATGTACCTTTTTAATGCTGACTACCTAGCCATTCTTCAGGCTCAATTTAAGTTCTGCCTGTGATTCCATGTTTATTTGAATAGAGATACACTGTGGCATCAGACACTGTCTGCTAATTGCCATGATTTTTCAGGGTCTCCAGAGGTTGCTGGTCTCTTGTAACATTCTATCCTCCTAAATCATGCCCCAAATCTTACTTAAGTGATTGCTTGCTTTTCTCCCTCTCTATCTTTTTTAATTTTGAGGCAGGACCTTATGTAGCCCAGAATGGCCTAAACTCCCTGTGTAGTCATGGATGACTTTGAACTTCTAATTTTTCTGATCCTCCTGCATCACTACATCTGGTACTGGTATCAAACCAAGGGTTTTGTACATGTTAGGCAAGTACTCTACGTACTGTGCTACCATCCCCTTTTAAATTGAGATTCTAATCATCTCTTGAAACAAACTTGTTTGGGAGGGAGCGATGGTATAATTCTATATGAGTCATTTACCCTTTAGTTATTGAAGGGTCATCCAAGAGATGGCTTTCAGGTTAGGGAGAGGTACTGGGTACCTGCACAGATAAAGAAATGAGCAATTTCTCAGCCTGATAAGGAGAACTGGCAAAGAGATTGGAAAAGAGGAGTGGCAAGAGAAGTACTTCAGGAACAAAATTTAAGGGTGCACTTCCTCCTAGTTCTAAGTACAAAGTGAGCACCCGAGAGGGAATGCCTCCTTAAATTTTGCACCTTGGACGTTTCACACAAGCCTGGCTTCTGTACACACAGTCACAATAACAATCACAAAGATAATGACTTTAGGTGAATTGCAGTGCTATAGGCCTTTTCAGCAATTCGCTCTCATTCGCTTGAATATTTTCTCAGTGCCAGGCACTTTGCTTACAGAACTCGATTTTTCCTTTAAAAATTTTTGACAACACTGGAGATGATCGCCCCACCCCCAGCCTTGCTCATGCTGAGCACATGCTTCCCCGCTGAGCCAGATCCACAGCTCCTGCTCACATGGCTATTAACCCTTTGCACAACCTTTGCAGAGCAAGCATCGTCTCCAGCTAAAGAAGGCAAGGCCTGGTAAAGGTACAAACCTCACCCAAACTCACTCTGTTACTAAGGGGCAGAAATCAGAGCTGGGCATGGAGTTCATGCCTGCTGCAACCCCAACACTTGGGAAATGGATGCAGGAAAATCAGGAGTTCAGAACCCTCTTGACTATATCACAACATTAAGGCCAGGCTGGGCTTCATGAAGTCCTGTCTCAAACAAAACAAAACAAATGACTGAGTTGGCTTAATTCCCACACCCACTCTCTTTCTCACTATGCTGTATATTTCTACAATAAGATGGAAATTGACAGCTAGGGGTGTGGTGTAACTTGAGGCTATTTGAGCAGAGGTTTATTATGTTAGCACTGACCTGTAATAACCCATGTTATGCAAACATATTCATACCACACTTCAAGTGAATTGTAGACATTTAAATGTTGACAGAAGACAGCCTGGGCCAAGGTGGCTGGTAAATGTCCCCACAAATGACCAGGTCCAATCGAAAGGACTCCTATAGGTGGAGCCAAATGGATCTGTGCCAAAGAGATGCCAAAAATGTTCCTGTTTCTAAGCCAGGGAGGCAGTTTGTTCTTTGCCCATTTTCTGTGAAAATGGTAGGTTATATTTATTTTTTATGGTTTTGCACGTGAGAAGGTCATTTTATTGGTAAGGAGATCTCTGATTGATTGTGAATTTGGTTTAGAGTCCCGAGGACCACTACAAGTTTCAGTCTACAATAGAAAGAAGAGCAGTTTTCAGGGGCATTGCTACACTTGGCTTTCAAAGTGAATCAGATGATTGTGTAAGTCAAGTGCTGGCAATTTCATATGTCTAAAGCTAATATGTGGCCAAATGCATCTGGACCTGAGTTCAATCCCCAGAACCCACATGAAAAAAAAAATCTGAGTTTGATGATGCACACTTGTGTTTTCAGTACTGGTGAGGTGAAGGCAAGTAAGTTTGTGTAGCTCACTGGTCAGCCTACTTGACAAATTCTAGGTCAATGGGGAACCCTGTCTCAGAAAAGAAAGGAAAGAAGGAAGGAAGGAAGGAAGGAAGGAAGGAAGGAAGGAAGGAAGGAAGGAAGGAAGGAAGGAAGGAAGGAAGGACTGGAGAAAGGAAGAAAGAGAAAGAAAGGTGGATAGCCCCTTAAAAACAAGACCCAAAGTTGACCCCCACAAAAAATGCGTAAGTACACACACACACACACACACACACACACACACACACACACGCACACACGCACACATGCACACACACACTACATACATGATTAGACGTGGCTGGATTTCAGTAAAAGTTCATTTATGAAAATGGAATAGGGCTGAGTATGGCTTGAAGGTGACCTCTAATCTTAGAAGCATCATTCAAGTGCGGCTGTTTTGAATTTTTTGTTTCGTGGTGTTGGCAGAGATGTTTCTTCTTCTTCTTCTTCTTCTTCTTCTTCTTCTTCTTCTTCTTCTTCTTCTTCTTCTTCTTCTTCTTCTTCTTCTTCTTCTTACTGTTTAAATGCTAAAGTGACATTAGCAAATAAGAAAAAAAGGAGGAGGGAGGAGAAGGACCTAGAGGGGTTATCCTAGCTCCTGCAAAGCTTCTCTGCAGGGCCCGGAAATGCTTTGGACTCAGTGCATGCAGTTTAAAGGGCCAGCTGTTTTCACTCTGCATTGCTAGCTGGAAGAGCCATCCAGTCCCCTAACAAGCTCCAAGCTTCAATTTGGTATTTCAAAAATAGAACTCATTGCTGGAACATCTCTATCGCTAAGCATTTGGAGGAGTTGTCAAATAAATGCCACAGGCCAAATATGTCACGTGTGCAATGCTATTATTGGGTAACATGAAAACTTTTGATTAATGTGTAGAAGAATTCAATTTTGTGCGTGCAAATAAGAACACTGTGTATGGGGGAGAAATGTTGAAAGATTAACTTAGTGAATGAATGATATAGGTGTAGCTGAATGTAGGAGAGAGTACTGGAGTGTATATATTGATTCATGCTCACCCTGTATGACTGTCATAGATCTGGGTCTCATTTAATTATTGAACCTCAGCCATATCTTTTGGCCTACATGTCAGTTCCTTCCTTATCTATAAAATAATGAGGGTAGATGAAATCATAAAGTTGCAAACAGAGAACTCCAGGGCCCCGAATGATAATAGAAGGATGGAAACACAGAGTAGAAGAGTGAACATTTCGGTGTTTGTCCTATAATCTGCCCTCTTATTCTGTCTGTCAGAATAAGATGGAGGAGAAATATTTTCCAAGTGCATTGTTGGTCTGATGGATTAACAACCCATAGTCCTCAGACTTGGTATGGTTGTTTTCTAGTTTCTGTGACAAAATACTTGACATGGGAAACTTAAAAAGTGGGGGGTGGGGGCTGGAGTGACAGCTCAGTTGATAAAGTGCTCAGTCAAAAACCGGAGATTCCCCTAAGAGACCACGTTAAAAAAAAAGAGAACGCAAGAAAGGAAGGATGCTGTGCAATGGTCTTGCTGTATGCTGTGGATATGTGCTGCTACCACTGGTGAATAAAGAAGCCACTATGGCCTATGGCAAGGCGGAATTAGAGCCAGGTGGGGAATCCAAGCAGAGAGATAAGGAGAAGAAAGCAGGGTCAGAGGAGATGCTGAGTGCTTGCTGGGGGAACAAGATGTAATAGAACACAGGTAACACCATGAAGCCATGGCAAAACACAGATTAATAGAAATGAGCTGAATTAAGATGAAAGAGCTAGTAAGCAAGAAGTTTGCCGAACAGTTTGCAATTAATATAAGCCTCTGTGTGTTTATTTGGAACTGAACGGCTGCAGGACTGGGCAGGACAGAAACTTCCGCCTACAGAAGGAAAGAAGGAAGGAAGGAAGGAAGGAAGGAAGGAAGGAAGGAAGGAAGGAAGGAAGGAAGGAAGGAAGGAAGGGAAAAGCAAAGCATGTCAGCATACATGTAATCCAAACTCTGGGGAGGTGGAGACAGGTAGCTTCTCAGGGTTTTTACGCCAGCCAGTCTACCCTACTTAATTAAATGCCAGGTCCCAGTGAGAAACCTTGTCTCAAAAGGTAAGCAGCCACAGAGGAAATGACATCTGAGGTCCTGTAGAGTACACACACATGCACATGTGCACACACACACACACACACACACACTCATACACATGGGGCAGGGGGGACTTAACTGAAGGAGAAAAGGGTTTGTGTTAGTTTATAGTTTGAGGAGATACAGCCCACCATGGAGGAGAAGCCATGGTCTCCAAAACTGAACCACTAGCTGGGGACCAAGTGTTCAAACACATGAGCTTATGGGCAATATTTCATATCCAAACTACATGTAAAGTCAGGTTTCTCAGCCTGTACTACTGAGATGTGGTTCCAGATAATGATTTGTTTGTAGTGGCTATCTTGTGCAATAGAAGATTTTTCACAGCATTTCTGGCTTCTACCCACTAGATGCTCTCAGCACCGACCCTCACCCCTCTGATAATAGCAATCGAAAATGTCACCAGACAATGCCAAGTTTCCTGTAGGGGACCAGATTGCACCTAGGTAAAACCAATTATACTTATTTGAGGTTGCTGTGTAAGCACGGGTCTTGATTTTATATTCTATTTTTGAAAGTGTGTGTGTGTGTGTGTGTGTGTGTGTGTGTGTGTGTGAGAGAGAGAGAGAGAGAGAGAGAGAGAGAGAGAGAGAGAGAGAGAGAGAGAGAGAGAGAGAGAGAGAGAGAGAATGAGTGGTACCCATGAAGGCCAAAGGAAGGCAACAGGTCCTGTAGACCTATAGTTATAGACAGTTGTGTGCTACCAGATGTACCAGATGTGGGTTTGAGGAATAAAAACTTTGAAAGAACAGTAAGCACTTTTAATCATTGAGCCATCTCTCCAGCCCAATTTTATTTGGTGTGTATGGGGAGGAGATACATGAAGAGCCCACCTATGTGATGCCAGAAGATGACGTTATGTGTTGTCCTCAGAAACGCAGTCCACTTCCTGTGATTCAGGGTCTTCCGTTGACCTGGAGCTCACCAATTAGGCTAGAATGGTTGGTCATCATGTTTCAAGGATCATCTTGTCCCTGCTTCCCCAGCTCTGGGATTACAAGCATGCCATCATGCTTGGGGTTTTTACATGAGTTTGGGGGATTAAATTAGGGAACTCATGTTTACAATGCAAGTGATTTAGTGACTGAACCATCCCATAGCCATTTTATTTTGTTATCTTTTTGACAATGCCTCTTGTAACTCAAGCTGACCTTGTGCTCCCCATGTAGTCAAGGATGACCTTAAGTAATGACCCCTCTGCCTCCATCTCCCAAGTTCTGGGATTATAGGCCTGTGCCACCAATTTCCAGTTTTATATGATGCTCGAGGCTTCATTTGTTAGACAAGCACTGTACCAACTAAGCTCTACCTTCAACCCCAAACATAGATATTAAGGCACAGGCTCTATCAGTGCTACTTGAAGTGTAGCCCATGATGAGTGGAATCAGCATTACCTGGAAGCTTGTTAGAAATGCAAGTCCAAAGGCCTCAGTTGGTACTGATTGACTCAAATTCTGGGGGACTCGGCTCTCTTGTTGACTCTGGCACTTACTGAATTGAAGCAGCAATGAAGTAGATTCTTAGGGGAGTAATTGAAGCCTTTCCCCACTTCATGAATGGGGCTGGGAATAAATAGGAATGATCAGGATTTTAACAGGCGGGGGAGACAGCAAAACGCTGGAGGGAGTTAAACAAGTGCACTTCATCCTCTATCAATGAGAAGTGGGATAAGGGAGAGGCAGTCCAGATTTTAGTGGCATTTGATGGAGGGCCTTGAAGGATTTTAGAATATATGGATTTGTGAGAAATCAGTTCTTTTGCTTAGCCTGCTGTGAGTGCAGGCTATGTTCAGACTATGTGTCCATGATAGTAGATGTCAGTCACAGTGGCTGTAACTCCAGAGTAATCCCCCTTCCTCCCAGGACAGGACTGTGACTCTGCCGTTCTGTTTCTGGTGACAGGACCTTCCTTTCTTTCCCTTGCCCGCTGTTATCTCCAACAACAGAATATACTTCTACCTCCCACTCCTCAGTCCTAAGCAACAGGACTGATTAGCTAGCACATGCCAAGAATTGGGACTCGGATTTAGGATTGTAGAATACATTATAGAATAAGATTATTGGTAGACCATCATGAAAAAAGCATGATGCTTTAAAGGGAACATCGTTTTAATTTGTTTACGGTTTGATTAAGAAAAAGAAACTTCTTCTTTTTTCATGTCGACACTGACCTAGGAAGAAATCCTTTTTATAGTTTGGGATCCTTTTTTTTTTTTGGTCCAATGAGCTAGAACCCACCAAATAAAATAGGGAGTAGGAGAGTTGCTGTTATGTATTTGCATGTAATGTAATTAAATAGAAAGTATTCATTGAAAGACATTTGGAAAATCCAGAAAGGAAAAAGGAGAGTATTAAATTGATTTATAATCCTGCTATTCAAAGTAAGCATGATTAGTAGTTTTTTTCATTAAAAAGTCTTGTATATGTGGTGTATGTATGTGTATATTCATATATGTACAGGTACAAGTGCCATGTGTCCCCTTGTACACACACAGTCAGAAGAGGCCATTGGTATTTTGCCCTACAGTTCTTTGCCTTATTCCCTTGAGACAGGGCCTTTCACTGAACCTGGGGCTCACCTTGTTTTAGCTGGTCTGGCTGACAAGTCATCCCTATGAATCCTATTTCCCTGGTCCTGTCCCAGTGCTGAGGTTACAGACGCATGTGGCCACTGCTGGCTTCTTTCTTCTCCTTCTCCTCCTCCTCCTCCTCCTCCTCCTTCTTCTTCTGGTGTGTTGTTGTTGTTTTGTAATGAGAATCCACACTCAGGTCTTCACGCTTGCGCAGTCAACTCTCTCACCCACTAAGCCATCTAGCTCCCCAGTCCCCAAGTGCAGGGATTATAGGCCTGTGCCACCACACCTGGCTGTCTTATTTTCATTTTATTATAGTATTATGTTACTTAGTGTATTTTTATTATATTATAATTTTTATTATAATTGTTATCTATTTGTTTTTTAATATTGTTCTCTCCATATAAGAAAATTAAAAAGTACTTCCATCTGGAGATCAGCAAACCCAAAAAGATATGTGTATTCGGCATGTAAGATTCTGCTGACCTCCTTTAAAAAAACTAACTTCCAGATGCAGTGACCTCAGCACATGTTGGTAGGAGCAGAGAATCAGGGGTTCACGGTCACCCTCTACTATATGGGGAGTTTGAAACTCAGAAAACTTGGAAGCTTGTTTTAAAAAAACAAAACAAAACAAAACCAACCCAGACATCAAACAACAACAACAACAAAACAACCTAGTTATATCTAATTTATGACCTGTAGATGCTTAAAATTAGAGAGGATTCTAAAGCTGTTTCTCTGAAAAGTCAGCTGTGAAGGTCACAGTGTCCTCTTCCAATGACTGAACTCCTCATACTGCAGTGGTAAGCAGCCAGGGATGACATAGAAATAAAATGTGTATGGCTGTGTCTCAATACCACTATTTACAAAATCAGGCATGCAGAATAGGTTACTAAGTCCTAATCAAAACATAACCCCAGGGCTCGCATTTTAGTGCCAACCAGTGAAAGATGCCTATATGAAGTGACTGCCGTTCACTTGGTAAACAGAATGAGGAATAGTAGTTCCATCCCATAGAGCCACCACGAAGGAGAAGAGGACGTTTTTTTTGGAGTACAGTCCGCACCCTCAAGTGTTTACAGACCATCAGGAAGACATGCATGTGTGAGGAAATGATTCTAAGACAGTAAGAAAATTGAATTGTCTTAAAGCGTGGGCTCATAGTTTCACAGCTAGAACTCTGTGTTTGCTAGCAGAAGTGTATCTGCTAGTAAAGCAGAAGTTGTATTGGTGCTTATCTGAGATACAGTGCGTTTCTTTCCTAACGTTTATTTCTGTCAGTGAAAGGGAAGGAAGAAGAGAATCGGGGAGGCTTGATGTGGATGAAACTCCCTGAAATGACCTAGACGACACAATATGCCTTGTTCCAGGGTGGCAAAGGTGACTAGAAACTGGTCTGCATTGGATCGATTTGGAAAGCCCCTAGTTGGAATTTTCCTCTTACACAAGTCAAGGGAAGAATGAGCACTTCCGTGCTCATTCCTGGGATTTCTGCTGGCTCCCCAGAAAGCACTGGGACAGGAGCAAAATCGCCTTTCAAAACGAAGCTGTGAAGATCTTCACAAGACTTGACTTGTTGATGAGCCTTCTCCTCTTATGACAGGGCTAACTCATAGGATGTGCTGTAGCCAAGATACCTCAAGAGCCAGGACAGGAAGAAAAAGTTGTAGAATTCACCCCCCAAAGGCAGTAGAAAATTGCCTGGGATTTTATTCCGGGGAGATTTAGGGTACATCTAGGACAACAGTTCTCGACCTGTGAGTTACAACCCCTTTGTGGGGTTGAGCAGCCCTTTCATAGGGGTTGCTTAAGACCATGGGAAAACACAGATGCTTACTTTATGACTCAAAACAGTAGCAAAATGACAGGAAGTATCAACAAAAGTAATTGTATGGTTGGGGTCACCACATGAGGAACTGTATTAAAGGGTTCCAGCATTAGGAAGGTGGAAAACCACCGCTCCAGGAGGTAAAGCTAGAGAAATACTAAAAGCTGAGGCTTTGAAGATGGCCTTCTCGAAGAGGGAGCCATGGAGAAACTCACTCACAGATGTGAGGCCAGGAGGCAGGGGAATGGAGAGCTGGCTTGGTGGTTAAGAGCACTAGAAGCTCTTCCAAAAGGTCAGTCCCCAGCACCTATGTCAGGCTGTCCACAACCACATCTAACTCCAGCACCAGGGGATCCGACACCATCTTCTAGACTCTGTAGGCATCTGTGCACTTGTGGCATACACTGACATGGGCACATACACATAAATAAAAATAATAACCTTTTTTAATGGAAGGACATGGGAAACCAAAGTATCACTGGGGTCCAGAAGACTGGGAGTTCAGAAGGAACAGAAAAAATAGTCATTGTTCTTAAGTTTGCCCTGAACAAAAGAAACTTGATTCTTAAAAAAATAATTAAAAATTCTTGTTTTATTTTATTTAGATGGATGTTCTTGCCTGAATGTATATCTTTGTACCATGCATTTGCCTGGTGCCCAGGGGGACCAAAAGAGGACTTTTGATCCACTGCATCTGGAATCACAGGTGGCTGTGAGCTACCATGTGGGCACTCCAAACGAAACCCAGATCTTCTGGAAGAGTAGCTGGCGCTCTTAATCACTCTGCCATCTCTCCAGTCCTTTCTTTTAACTTGTAGTTTTTTTTATGTGTCTATGTATGTGTGCACACACTCATGCACACACATGCCAAGTTGTATGTCTGGAGTTCAGAGAACAACTTGTAGGAGTCAGCTGTCTCTCTCTACACATAGGTTCTGGGGATTTTATGAAGACCATCAGGCTTGACAGCAAGTGTTCTACCCACTGAGATAGCTTGCTGGCCCATGAGTACTATTTTAATTCCATAAGTCCTAGGATAGGTTTGGTACATGGCACTGACTACTGAAACACTACTATAAACTTGTCCAAACCTCACAAGAAACAGGTAGGAAACAGAAAAACAGTAAACCTAGCAATAAAAGGCATTTGGAAGAAATTCAAGCAGTATTTTTTCCTGAAGTATTTGAGACTATATTTTGATCATTTTGTTTTACCTGGGCTTTCTGGCAAAAAGGAATATATGATAGTTTAAGCACTCTTCTCAAACTACTTAAAAAAAAAACTATTATCACCTAGTGGTCTATTAAAATGCCAATCTAACTCAACAGGTCTAGAGTAGGGCACAAGTTTATAGACCACTTCCTTCTTTTTTAGAGTCTTCTGTGTTCCAGGATGGACTCAAATTCAAATTAGTAGTCGTAACTACTAATATTATCTCTCAGATGACACATTACACACAAATACATTTCTCCATATGTACATGCTGAGGATAATCTTGTCATGTTGACACTTGAGATTAACTATTCACACCTTGTTCTCAAGTCTATAGACAGGGACTGAATTTCATCACCAGCTGGCCTGATTTTCCAGCTTGCAGACAGCTTACTGTAGGACTTCTCTGCCTCCCTGACTATGTGAGCCAGTTCTCCCCCTGGGCCAGCACTAAGGCTCAGCATGTAAAAGTACTTGCTTTGTGAACCTAATAACCTGAATTTGATTCCTGGAACCGACACAAACTGACTCCACAAAATGGTCTTCTGACTACATGCATATCATGGCACACATGTACCAATATCACACACACATACACACACACACACACACAGAGAGAGAGAGAGAGAGAGAGAGAGAGAGAGAGAGAGAGAGAGAGAGAGAGAGAGAGAGAGAGAGAGAGTTTTATAAGCAAGTAAATGTCCCTTTATTTATCTGTATTCTGCTAGGGCTGTTTCCACGGAGAACTCTACTCTAATGGACACACTCTTGACTCACTTCCCCATATGATAAGCCACGTGCACATTCATCCCAACACCTGTCTTGGCTTGATATTGAGATTTCTTAAGATAACCTAAACTCTATCCTATCTTTCTGATGATTAAAACATGGATCTCTCTTTAACTGGCAGCAGAACCTGTCTGGCACTGTATTCTCACCAGGGATGTTAACCTTGAATAATTTGAGAAATCTTTAGAGGATTTCTTACAAGAAATGAAGTACACCCTTGGGTATTTTTAAAAATCTTTTTGGACTAATGCAATCCATGAGCAAGTTTTGAGTTTGGCTGTGATTGCCTGGGCCCTCCACAGGTCACTTGGGGACTTTCCTTCAGTGAATGTGTTTAGTCTATAAGGAATCACTGTTCTAAGAGCAGCCTTAGGAATCTCATTTTGACATATGCAGCAAAGTTGCCAAAGATGCCTTGCATGCTCACTTTTCCAAGTGTGGTTCTGGAAATATTGAGAAGCTTGTCAAATACTCACAAATGTAAAAGGTTATTGAACTAGAACCCTCCCTCATAATGAGTGGCTTGTAACACCAGCAACTGAAGTGGCAAGATTTAACTACTGGTCAAAAGAATGAGATGAGTGTATCACTGGCCATGTGTAGAGATATGACTTTCTTTCTTTCTTTCTTTTTTTAATTTTTCGAGACAGGGTTTCTCTGTGTAGCTTTGCACCTTTCCTGGAGCTCACTTGGTAGCCCAGGCTGGCCTCGAACTCACAGAGATCCGCCTGCCTCTGCCTCCCGAGTGCTGGGATTAAAGGTGTGCGCCACCGACGCCCGGCTGAGATATGACTTTCTATTCTGCCCCAAAGACCATGAGATTAGGTCTAGCCTGGGTTTTCCTGGTAAAGAAGAAAGGCATACCATTTTTCTCTCCTTTAACTGTTAACCCAAAATGGGCTTTCAATCACCCAATACTGTGTGTTCTAGAGACTTGAAGAAATAGTATTTTTAGGCTGACCTAAAAATTTACATTGCATAATGGTTTCTTTGTCAATTGTCCGATCTTGCCCCTCAAAAGTATGGCCCACACAGTGGTCCCTCTAGCAATGGCTCATTCTCACTTTTTGAGAGTATTTCTTCTACAGTGATCGATCCCTTTGGCCAGGCTCACATTTACTTTTGACAGTACTTTATACTATTCTGTAATAACCCTTACTCATTTTACCAGTGGTCTCTATCTGGACCGAGTGTTTCTAGGTTATTAGCTTCTTGTTCAGATAATTGAAGAAGTGCACACACACACACACACACACACACACACACACACACACACACACACACAAAGCAACAAGGGATTTTATTCCAAATCGAAGTGCAAGTAGAGAGCAGAACTCTGCAAGGGAGCAACAGGTTTAAGTAAGATTGCTCATAAGCCTTGGGCGACTTCTCAGGACTTCCTTCTGTGGCTCCAGGAAGAGGAGATATTGGTTACTAGGGCAAAGTATGGGTACTTTACTGCTTCAGTTGACAGGTTTTCTTCACTGCACATGTCCTTCTCAATCATATGCATGCCTCATCATGAATAGGCATAGAACTGTGAATAGATTTTCCCTCAAAACTCATTTGAGCATAGTTTGTCTTATTGGGTGTATTCCTAAGACCAGTCTAGGCTAGAGGAGTTCACTGCCTCCAGGTCCAAGATAAGTTTCAGGGTGGGTCTGACCACAAAAAAAAGGGAGTTACCATGGGGTGCTAAGACATTATCAGGGCAGAGTGACTGGTTGCTTTGTTTGGAGAAGGTGTGTGTGTTGCTCAATACAGACGTGGGGTCCCTTATCTATCTTTTATACTATGCTTTCTTGTGTCTTATCCAAAAATCTTTCAAAGGACTGGAAAGCCAAGGGGAAGCCGAAGTGAGACCACAGTTACAGGAACAGTTTTGACATCCTCTGGGAGTTTGTTAGAAACAGAAATATTTCTAGGTGTGGTTGTTCATACCTGTGATCTCAGCATTTGTAAGACTGAAGCAGGAAAATTATGGGAAGTTTAAGGTCAGTGTGGGCTCCATGGTGAGTTCTAAGCTAGCCTGGACTTCATGTGGCAAGTGGTTACAGAAAAATGAACACACAATGAATGAATGAATGAATGAATGAATGAATGAATGAATGAATGAATGCACAAACCTGAGGCTGTAGCTCTAGCTCATTTGGTAGAGTGCTTGCCTTGTATTCCTGAAGTCCTGGGTTTGTCTCCTGGAAACCCATAAACAGGCATGCTGGTGCACACCCGTAATCTCGCCATTAGAAGAGAGAGGCAAGAGCATTAGATGTTCAAGATTATCCTCAGCTTCACATATGGAGAAATGTATTTGTGTGTAATGTGTCATCTGAGAGATAATATTAGTAGTTACGACTGGATTTAAAAAATTTATACTTGCCTCTGCCAGCTATCAAGACAACTGACATGGCAAAGGATGTCAAAACTGTTCCTGTAACTGTGGTCTCACTTCATCATACGTCCCTGATGAAGGCGATAATGTTTCCAGAGGAGCCTGCTCTGGATGTCACTGAACTTGTGAACTCTTCTACTTCCTGCTTACTGAGGAAGGCTGCCCTCTACAAAGGAGTTTGGCTTTTGCCCGCCTCTTTCCCAACCTTTCAGTTGACTGTGGAGACTTTCCAGTGTTTGCATTCCAGTCTCCACCTATCCCGCTTTCTCAGCAGCCAATAATGAGAGGAAACACACACACACACACACACACACACACACACACACACACATTTTTGTGGTTTTTATATGAATGCCTCAAACATACTTCCAAACAAAGTCATGAGAGTTGGTTTAGGAAAGATTTGCTTCTCTATTCTGACTCAAACAGCAATTATTCACACACAAGAAATTTGAATTGTATCCCTAGGAAAGAGGAGGCAACATTCCAGATTAAATAAAACACTTTCACTTTACACATTAGGCAACTGGACTCAGGCACCAAGCAGAAGGCGAGTCTGTCATTTATGGCTATAGGGGAAAAAGCAATTTTGTTTGCTTAGTCATAATAAAATTAAAACAGTATTAACTCTTCTAAGGTTTACATACATATGACTATCATCCCTGGATTTCTTCTCTCTAGTTTTGTGTGGCAGAGCCTTTCACAACCATGTGTTTGAAAGCATAGCTACAAATTCTTGGACATGCTTCCCAGCAATGGTAGTGTCTCTCTCCTCTATTCTTTATTGTAAGTGGCTGTGTGCCAGTTTCAAATGGAGGACGGCAAAAGTGATGATGCTATGTGAATCCTGAAAGTGTACCGTATAAATCCCTGCACCTTGATCTGCTGCATCCATCACATCAGCAGCAGCACTTGCTCTGAGGGTCTAAGGCACCATGTAAGAAGACCAAGGATCCTTGGACTACTGTCTTATTTAGTTTTCGTCATCACTTTTAAATATTGGTGTTTTGTCATTTATTTCTATGTGTTTGGGTATTTTACCTGCATGTATGTCTGTGCACCATGTTCATGCAGTGCCCACAGAGGCCAGAAGAGGACAATGAATTCCCTGGAACCAGAGTTGCTGTGGTCGGGAGCCACCACGTGGGCACTGGGACTCAAACCCAGGACCTCTGCAAGAGCAGCCAGTGCTCTCAACTGCTGAGCCACTTCTCCAGCCCCTTAGTTAGTTTTTTATTGCTGTGGCAGTACACCATGAACAAGGCAACTGATGGCGTTCCAGAGGGCTTGAGTCCACGGTGGCGTCGGCGAAGGTGGCAGGTGGCAGGCAGCTGGAGCAGCCGCTAAGAACTCATATCTGGACCACCAACAGGGAGCAGGATACACTCAAAATGGCATGAGTCTTCTGAAACTCAGTGACTTCATTCTGCCAGCAAGGCCGTACCTCCTAATCCTTTCCAAAGAGCCACCATCTGGGGACATGTCTGAGTCCTATGGGGGAATATCTCATTCATACCACTGTAAAGGAAGAATTCACTGAGCTGTATCCCCAGCTCCCCTTTAATTCATTCTGAAATAAGGTCCCAGTAGGTTGCCCAGGCTAGGCTGCAGGTCACTAGGTCATCTAGGCAGGCCTTTAATTTTCTTCTCTCCTCCTGCAGAGCTGACATTACATGGGTGCACCATCATATCAGGCTTATGTGGTGTTGAAGATCGAACCCACCGCCTTGTGCATGCTAGGCAAGCATGCTCCTCACTGAGCTTCATCCCAAGCCCCAACAGCATTCATTTTTGACTGAGGTTACATGAGAGTCGTTCTACTAGGCTTTCGTGCTTTTGTTTCTGTATATCTTTGCATTCTGGCACTCTGGCTTTAAGAGTAGACACCATCTAGGCGCTTTCATTCTGATGAAGGACAACAAGCAAAGAGAAGAACTGAACCACAGACACTTCTCCTCAGACATGTCTTCTTCAGTGTTTGCTCACGTTCCATTGGTCAAAGGAGAACAAAGTTCATAGGGCCAAGTGATTACCTGGGCAGAACAAGTACAGGCAGGGAGGAAATAAACGTGAACAAATAAAACTATCATGGCATAGTATTTCATGCTAACTGGTTTCATTTCTCCTGTTCCTAATAGGTTTTTGTGTGTGTGAAATTATACTATCTTCATCTTTTATCTTTTTAGTAGGGTTGAGGGTAGATCAGAGATAAAAGTGAGTGTTCAGTCTTTAATGTTTAACTACAAGTTCAATTTAAATTCTAGGTGATATCAGCATTTATTGGGCAAAACTCAGCATTTGTCAGAAATAATTCATGTAAAACAGGGGGAAAGGGCTGGAGATGTAGCTCAATGGTAAAGTTCTTGCCTGGTATCCACAAAGCCCCTGGTTTGACCCCCAACACTGCATACGCCCGACATAGTGGTGCACACGTGTAGTTGAAAGGACTTGAAAGGTAGAATGGAAATTCAAGGTCATCTTTAGCTACATAGGAAGTTTGTGGCCAATCTTGGCTCCAAGAGACCTTGTCTCAATCAATAAATACAAATTAAAAAGAGAAGAATCAACATTCCTATTTTTTGCCTAAATCCAAAATTAAAGGCACAGGGAGTCAAAGATAATATTTACCTGGAGGCAAAGATGGGTAGGATATGATATACAGGAATGTTAGGGAGCTTTCTGCTGAATGACAATTATACAGCTTGTTTTGTTTTTTTTTTAATCAGGCAAATGGATTACTTCTTCGGAGAATTAAATTCCTTAATGAATGTTAGCAATGGTAAACCATAGAGGTATTAACTATTAAATATTGTCATGGAACTCAAGTCAGAATGGAAAAGCAAATCTTTTCTAGGCTAACTCGGAAGTAAACTTTAAGCATTAATACGCACCCATTTTTAATAAAAATAGAATTGCCATTCCCATCCATTCCCTTTCCTTCTCCCAACTCCTTCTATGTCTGCTCAGTGTTGTTAGCATGTATGTGATTTCGAGGCAGATCACTTGGTGTTGGATAACCAACTAGGTGCCTCCTTCCCGGGGAAAACTACTTCTTGGTTTTTAGCATTTTTTAGTTGCCTTGGTTCTTTGTTTCGGGCCGAGGCCTGGTGAGACTCCCCCTTCTGTGTTGGCACATCTATTGTTTAGGGGCAAGGCCTGGTGAGATTCCCCCTTCTCTGTTGGCAACGTCTATTGGTGTTACTCTTTTTCTGGTCCTTTAGGCAGCCATGTTGTTGAGAACATACACCCATTTTTCAAAATAAAACAAATACAAGAGAAAAAGAACACCCCCCCCAGAAGAAAAACAAAATGTCATGAGCTCTTTGATTGTCCCATTGTCAGGAAGCTTCAGGTCCCTTATGGTAATATGGACAGGAATGGGGTTCTATTTTCATTGGCTACTGGTCAGCCTTGAATTTGCCAACAGTAAGCAGTTAAAATCAACCTGAAAACACAGTACTGGGCTGGAGATGAAGTTGGGAGGCAGGGTGGAGGTCAAAGCCACAACCTGTTTTCCTGTAAGCCACGTTGCAAAATCAGCTAATGTTGTTCTTCTAGATTTCTTCTAGTCTTTTAGGCAAGATAAGGTAAGCAGTTAAGCATGTGTGTGTGTGTGTGTGTGTGTGTGTGTGTGTGTGTGTGTGTGTGTGTATGTGTATGTGTGTGTAGATATGAAGGCTAATTTATGATAGCCACACTTCCTGGTGCAACTGGCACTGGTTGGTACTTCCTGAGTACTTTCAGAGAAAAAGAAAGTAGTTTGTGCTGATATCTTCACGTGTTATTTTGCTCAATTTTCACTGCACCCCTTAAAGACACACACACACACAACCTATTTTATAAATGTGCAAACTAAATTACAGGGTAATTGAGTCACTTTTCCAAAATGTAAACACCAACTTTTAGGAGATAGAAAGAAAAATAGGCAAGAAAGAGAGGGAGGAAGAGAGGGAGGAGGGAAGGAGGGAGGGAGGGAGGGAGGGAGGGAGGGAGGGAGGGAGGGAGGGAGGGAGGGAGGGAGGGAGGGAGGAAAGGTCGGCAGCCTGTGGCTGGAGCTCTGTTTGTGCTGCTTGACAAGCTTGGATTCAATCCATAACACCATAAAAAACAGGAGGAGGAGGAGAAACTGAGGAAATTCCTCTGCATTGCCAGACTGCAAAACTAGCCTTAAAGATAGAGAAGAGAGCCAGCTGAGGTGGCACACGCCTTTAATCCCAGCAATTGGGAGTCAGAGCCAGGTGGATCTCTGTGAGTTCGCGACTGGCCTGATCTACACAGCAAGATCCAGGACAGGAACCAAAACTACACAGAGAACCCTGTCTCGATAAATCAAACAAACAAACAACAAAAGCAAAAACAAAAAAAAGCTAGAGAAGAGACAAAGGTCAGTTTTTATTTATTTATTTATTTATTTTGGTTCCTATGCCCTTTCACCAAGGTCTACTGCCATTCTTTGTGTGGTTGTCAGGTATTATGGGATATTTAGGCTTCTCTCTAGTCTGCCCACCCCCCACTCCGCCCACCCCTCCCTGTAGCTAGAGTTTTCCGGCCTTGCCCACAGTCAGGACAAATCTCTGTCACCCGCCAGTCCCACAGCCGCTCAGACCCAACCAAGTAAACACAGAGACTTATATTGCTTACAAACTGTATGGCCGTGGCAGGCTTCTTGTTAACTGTTCTTATATCTTAAAGTAACGCATTTCTACAAATCTATACCTTGCCACGTGGCTCGTGGCTTACCAGCATCTTCACATGCTGCTTGTCCTGGCAGTGGCTGGCAGCCTCTCCTTCTGCCTTCCTGTTCTTTTATTTCTCCTCTGTTAGTCCCGCCTATACTTCCTGCCTAGCCATGACCAATCAGGTTTTATTTATTGACCAATCAGAGCAACTTGACATACAGACCATCCCCCAGTACAGCCAAGTGCAGACCATCTCATACACCTGCACTCAGGCCCATGGTCCTAATCATCCTCTATGCAAACCTGCTGGGTAACGCCATAAGGAACCCAAGAAGGGCTCCCACAGGACATACATTAACATCCCACAGCACCTCCCCCCACCCCCCACTCTGCAATTTTATTGAATGTATCCTTATCTGGGTTTGAGTGCCTAGAAGGCTCCCACAGAGTCTGTTGTTGTTGTTGTTGTTATTGGTGTCAGAAACAAGATTTCATCTAGCCCACGCTAATTAAAACCCCCTATGTAACTGAGGATGACTTTGTACTTCTGATCTTCCTGCCTCCACCTGGGATTAGAGTTGTGAGCTACCATGCCTGGTTTATGTGGTCCTGAGGCTAAAACACGGGGCTTCATGCGTGTTAGGGAAGCACTCTACCAATGGAGCTCCATTCTTAGCCTGTTGAGAGTCTTGCCATGTGATAATCTAGCTAATGGCATTACAAATAGAGTAACTGAATAAAGCAAGAGAAGAGGAGGAAAGAGGGGAGGAGAAATCCAGGTTGTTAGAGGGAGGTAAGATATCTCAGAGACAGAAATGTCCACAGAGGGGTTAGTATGTGTGTGAATGTTCCAGCTACAATTCCATGGCAATAGAAGAACTTAAATGTAATCATAGAAGATTTCTATTGATTAAGGGGTCCCTAGGTGGAAGAGCATTTGTGTACTGAAAACAAGGCAGAGCCTAAGATGAAACAAAGACACAAACTCGTGGAAGATATGCAATGTTGTATCACTGAATTTGGACCCACAGTGACCTCCCTCCGAAACCATTGGCATTATCTGGGAAGGAGAAGACCTCCCCGGTGGCAATGTGTTTTCTGCCTCCAAGAACACAGGCTAG